>NC_143409.1:12084166-12235681 GCF_052110815.1 Crocodylus siamensis | reverse complement strand
CTTGAACCCAGACCTTGGACTCAATGATCTTTTGAGGGCATCAAGGTCATTTGAGATTAATTTCTATGATTAAAGACAACCTGTTTCCTGTGCATCTTGCACATGCCCAGCACCTAATGAATGATCCAGACAGGTACACGTAGAACTGACTCAGCACAGCTTTCAGCATCAGATGATAAGCCTGTTGTGCTAGTGTGGTCCAAGAGCTTTCTCCCAGCATGTCCCACAATTGGGCTATTGTTGCTGACTGCACGAAGGCTCTCCAACCTGACAAATGGAGTCTTCTGCTCCCACAAGGGCCCTTAATGAGTTTGATTCGACTCTGAATCTGCCTCTGCACTGCTGAATAAAACTGCAGGAAATGATAGAGCAGCAAGGGGAAAACCTATTTTCTCTTAATTTTCATTATTCCATCCTTGCACACGTCATGTCCTTAGCTTCAATGTCCACAAGATCAATTATCCACGTATAATAACCCCACTGCTGTTGCCAGCTCCAGTGCACAGTTCTCTACCACTTCTTGATTTATTCCTATTTATACAAGGAATGAGAAGGCTGTGACAAATAAAATTAGTTGCCCACAGAGCACCCGAGATCTCTCCCCCTCAATTTGATTTGGTTCTCATTTCTACTGAACCTGCATAAACAGCTATCCCTTGGAGGGTGTCCTGAAGGTCAGTAGACCTAGGAAGTTTTACACCTGATGGCTTCTGCTTATTACGCTGCTGGCCATGCAGCATAAGGACGCTTGACAATGAGTGAAATGTGCAGCTCTCCAACCTGCAGAATTTTCTGGATGTCCTTTGAACACTGCTAGAGCCAAGTCCCTGGGCGAACAGCTATTTGCAATAGTCTCGGCAATACTGTCTTCTCTCAATAATCTTCTTTTGTGCTGAAACTTGCAGAAGGCAAATAAAAGGGAGTGTAAAATAACTGAAGTGAGAGTGTTTTTGCAGCATTCACCAAGCTCTGGCAGGGAGTGCTTTTGTAAATGAAAAGCTAAATATCCATGTTTTTGGCATTTGTTTAAGCTGGCTCTTTTTGTTTCGCTGCTAAAACCCAGTGCAGTGTACAAACTCTAAGGCATTACAAACCACCAACATTTCTGGGCAATTGGCTTTACAGAAAAGGGAGACAGAAAGGGAATGAATTACTTGGGCTTCCTTATCTGACTCCTCCTCATTTAAACAGCCTTCCATCCTGCTTAACTACTTTAAATTATACCTCTGTTATGTCACAGCAAGACAGGCAGTACAGCCATTATTTTAATTTTAAACTAGATTCAAACTCAAGTCTCCATGGGTGAATAAACTAATGCATTTGTTTTATTGCATTGCTCATAGTCCGTGATAAAATGTCAAAGGGAAAAGGGCTATTCTTAGCATGCACAGAAGACTATTACAGGCATGTGCGGTACACACGTTTCCAATATTAATTATTGTTATTTTATTATTATTACTACTTAGCACTTCTACGGTGTTTTTCATCTTCAGAGCACTTCGCAAACATTTAGCTAATTAATTAAAGCGCATTTCATGCAAACTGTTCCATTTCCATCTGGATTTACAATCGGTTCCTTCTTTATAGAGAAATTATATTGCATATAAAATAAAAAGCCAATTGTAGCTAAAAGCGGTAGCCTAAGAAGAGCAGCGGGAGGCAGGCAGTAATGATGTCTTTACAGCTGTCACCCACGGCTGGGGTCCTAGCTGCTACTACATTGCTTGCTACTTAGGGCACCAAGGGAGACCTGCAGCTCACAGCAAGAAGTGCAACCAGTATGAGATTGAAAGACAATGGAATGGCCTGATTTGTACTTAGAGGTTTGGAAGTGTTGAAAGCGGCATGTGGCTACCCAAATTCCTCTGCAGGTCTATCACGGGACTAGCAGTGATTATTTCAGTGTGACTCTGAGTCAGAGCAACAGTGATGCAATTCTCTGATAGTCTCCATTCTGGAGATTAAGTTAACTCTAGGGGCACTGACAGACAGGCAGCTTCCTACACTAGCTCATGGCACTTCACAGAAAGTGCTATGAGTTAGAGCAACCCTTCTGACCACTTGGGTGAAGGTGTGTGGAAGTCAACCTCCTCTTAGGAGCCAATCAGCAGAAGAACTGCCTGTCTGCAGCTTTCCTTCCCCAGCCTGGCCCCCACTCCCAGATCTGGTGCTGTCTGCAGGATGGGAGGGGAAGGAAGGGCGGGAGCTCTGGGCTGTGGTTTGCGCAGCCTGAGCTGGAGGGGGAGAGGGTTGGCAGGGGAGGGCCGTGACATCGGGGGGCTCCAATCCACACCCCACCCCCCTCCAGCTCAGGCTGGGCAAACTCCAGCCCAGCAATCCCCCCCCTCCCTTCTCTCGCCTCCCATCCTGCAGAAAGCACTGGGGTTGGGGTTGGGCTGATGCAGCCCAGCCCTGTTCATGCACAGGGACTGGCAGAAGTTAATGACGGTGCTCTGCTTTGGAGTGCCTCCATCTGAACACTCATTAGATGAAGGTTAATTTGTCATGCAATTGGGCACTTTCAAAGCACTCTGCGGCCATGCACTTTTGCCAGGGCATGGCTGTAGAGTGCTTTCAGGGGGCAATCTCACAACACATGTCACTTCTGTCAGTGCTCCAAGTGCAAAGGCTTTCTGCTCCCAATGAGGCTTGAAAGGCTTCGAGTACACACAGCTCAGTGGGAACACTGATGTAAAAACACCTACATTTGTGGTGCTGCCTGAGTAGTCAGCATTCTCCAGCATCATGGAGAAACCCTGGTATGTTTGCATTCATGCCTCATTTCTTGAACCATTAAAAAGAGAGGAGTATGGAAACCCTTTTTTCAACCCCTTGGATGCAGTGCCTTGGTGCATTCAGTAGTGGCTGCACTGGCTGATAGAAAACAGCATGGGTCAGCTCTGAAGGGAGACTGCGGTCTTTCCGAATGTTGTTAAATTAAAACATTGGCGACATGTTAGGGGGACATTGCAGGGGGCACATGCTTCCCCCCAGATTTCTATGCCGACAGCAGGGCATGGAAGCACTGGGCTGCAGCTTGGCCAGAGCCAGGGCCTGGGAGCAGAGTGGGTGGTGGTATGATTTCTGTGCCACTGGTAGTGCAGCAGTGGGGGTGGCGGTGATGTGGATTGGTGTCCCCCTCCCTCCCACTGGCAGCAGTTATGCATCACCTGTGAATAAAAAGCATAGGTCCAGAAACAGGGGGCAGAATTCAGGTGTGGTGTAAAGTGGTGTGAATCCACTGAAGCCAACAGAGTTGAAGCTGTTGAACCCATATCTAACTTGAACAGATTTTACAGAAGGTTTATTAAATGATCCAAAAGCAACTAGTTCACAATCTGGAATAAGGACAAATTTGTTTAAAAACTTACTTTGGGTTCAGTGGTAGCAATAAAAAAGTAATATACAACATATGGAAAAGAAGCCATAGGAGTCAATCAATATAAATTGGAAGTTATGAAGGTGGGGGAAAGAAAAACATCAGAAAAAATTCATAGCTGGCAGGGGTAAGGAAGATAAGAAGTTATTATATAGATATTCAGAATGAAAGAAATCCTGACAGTGCAATAGGCACACTTCTAGATGAAATCTATATAATAGTGCAGAAAGGGCAAAAATATTCTGGGGTTGGGGGGAGTAGTAGATACACTGGAGGGTAGAACTAGGATTCAGAGAGACCTAGATACACTGGAGGACTAGATCAAAATAAATCTCATGAGATTCAACAAGGACACGTGCAAATTCCTACATTTAAGGCAGAACAATCCCATGCACTGGTACAGGCTGGAGACTGACTTGCTAAGCAGCAGCTCAGCAGAAAAGGACCTGGAGGTTACAGTGGACAGTAAGCTGAATATGAGCCAACAGTGTGCCCTTGTTGCCAAGAAGGCTAACAGTATACCAGGCTGCATCAGTAGGAGCATTGGCAGCAGGTCAAGGGAAGTGATTCTTCCCCTTTATTCAGCACTGGTGAAGCCACTCCTGGAGTACTGTGTCCTGTTTTGGGCCCCCCACTACAGAAAGGATGTGAACAAATTGGAGAGAGTCCAGCAGAGGACAATGAAAATCATGAGGGGGCTGGGGCACATGACTTACAGGGAGAGGCTGAGGGAACTGGGCTTGTTTAGTCTGGAAAAGAGAAGACTGAGAGGGGATTTAATAGCAGCCTCCAGGTACCTGAAAGGAGGTGGGGGGAAGGGTCAAAAGAGGATGGAGCTGGACTGTTCCCAGTGGTGGCAGATGACAGAGCAAGGAGCAATGGGCTCAAATTGCAGCAAGGGAAGTTTAGGTTAGCTATTAGGAAAAATTCTCACCAGGAGGGCAGTAAAGCACTGGAACAAACTACCCAGAGGATTGGTGGAAGCTCCATCCTTGGAGGTTTTTAAGACCCAGCTAGACAAATTTTGGCTGAGGTGATGTAGTTGGGGCCGATCCAGACATTTTTAAATCAGCAGGCACAGCTAGCTTATACCTATGAGTCTTAAAAGAATTACCTGAGGCACTTTCTGGCCTCCTAATAATAATAATACGTATTTTATACATCTTGGAATATTGAGGAAACTCCAGAAGAATAATGTGGCAATATTTAAAAGTTAAGGGGAATGATTCTGGTAGCTGTACTGCAGAGAAGGACCTGGGAGTGACAGTGGCACATAAGCTGAATGAAAATCAACAGGGCACTTTTGTTACAACCCCCCACCCCACCCCACCAGCAGCATCTCGTGCTGTATTAAGAGGAGTGTTGTCTGCAAATCAAGGGATGTGATTCTTCCACTCTCTTTTGCATTGGAGCCTCACCTAGAGTCCTATGTCCACTTTTGGGCCCCACACTTCAAGGAAGACATGGACAGTTTGGAAGGAGTCCAGCAGAGACCAACAAAAATAATTTAAGGCATAGTGAGCATGGTTTAAGAGGACAGGCTGAAAGAACTAGGGGTAATTAATATGGAGAAGCAAAGACTGAGAAGGGGTTTGATAACAGTCTTCAAATACCTGAAGGGAGGTTACAAAGAGGACGAAGACGGATTTTTCTCTGTAGCTGTAGGCGACAGCAATGGCCTCAGGCTGCAGCAGAGAAAATTTTGGTTGAAGATCAGGAAAAGCTTTCTGATTATTAAATGATCAAGCATTGGAAGAGCCTACCTACCTAGAGACATTGTGGAATCTGCATCCCTGGCAAGACCAGATTAGCCAGACACTTGGCTGGGATGGTTTAGCCAGGGATGATCCTGCTTTGACCAAGAGCTTGGCCTAGATGGCCACATGTGCTTCCTTCCAGTGTACATAAGATACTTAGACTTTTGTAAAGTCTATTTGAATAGGGCCACATGCCATTCTTGTCCTGAACTGGATAACCAACAGATCTCAAAAAGGAGTAATCTTTGGAGAGTCATCATTGAATGGGGGTGTTCCTTGTCAGACCTGGCAAAGACTGGTATTATTCTAGTCAATATTTTTTTTCCATTAAGATCTAAAAAATAATGTAAAATCACTTCTGGTAAAATTTGCAGCTGATACAAAGATGGACAGAGTGATAAATAAGAAGGATGTAGACCAAACAAAATGTGCTTGGCCAAGGACAAATGCAAAGTAGGACATCTATCAACAAAGAATACAAGCCATGCCTGCAGAGCAGTGGTCTGTTTCCTGGAAAGCAGTAACTCTGAAAAGGATCTGAAGATCAAAATGGCCAGGAAACTTGGCATGGTCCCACTGTTATACTGTGGCAAAAGTGGATAATGCAGGTGTTAGAAAGAAGGGGTTAGTAGGAGTAAGAATGTGATTTTTTACCATTCTCCATGACACAAGTGAAACCAATACTGGAAAACTGTTTAGTTCTGGCACCCACATTTGCAAAAGGAGGTTAGAAAAGTACAGACGGTATAGAAAAGAGACAGAAAAATGATTCAACAGCTGAAGAACATACCTTACAGGAAAAGAGTTAAAGAGTCCAATCTACTTAGCTTATCAAAAGGAAAATTGAGATGACACGTGATTATAAGGTATATATATATATATTCACTGGGAGAAAATACCAGCAACTTAAAGGGCTTTGTGTTCAGTGAAGAAAGACATAAAAAGAAGCAATGCCTGAAAGCTGAAGCCAAAAAAAATTCAAAATCAGAAAGAAGACACCAAGATGTACACCTTAAGGATAATCAACCACTGAAATAGCATACAGAGAGAAGTACTGGGCTCTCCATCTATTGATGTCTTCAATCAGGACTGAATGCCTTTCAAAAAGATCTGTTTTAGCCAAGCCAACTTAAGTTCTAGTTATTGGTCTTACACACAGAAATAAATGGAGAGAATTTGAGGACTTGTGACCCACAGGATGATTTAATGGTCCCTTTTGGCTTTAAACAGTAGAAATCTGTGAAACAAGCTAAAATATGGCACCCTGCAGTTATTGACGCTGGTGGAAAAGCTTACATAGAAAATGCTCAGTGTTGGATGGGAAGGATTTCTTCAGTGACAAAACCCTACTTTGGCTCCACAGTTACTGTCCGTGGCTGTTGGTTACCCTTGCATTTCCCTGGTGGTCTCTCCAAGTTCCACCAAGCTTAATTTTCATTGTAGGAAATTTTAAATTTCCAGAGAAGAGATTCAGGGTGGCGAGATACATTTTGGCGTTGTCAGAGGAAAGACTGTAAATTAAAGCCATAAAATGTCCATCAGGGAGAGAACCAGCAGAGGAGAATCCACCACGCAAGACCATAGAGCTGGTCACAAAAAGTATTGTTTTACGAACAAATTTTGTCAATACATTTAACTGAAAATTTTCAGAATCTTATTGAAAGAATCTTATTTAACTGAAAATTTTCAGAATCTTATTGAAAAGCAGCAATCTTCTATTTCTGGGAATCAAATCCCAACAGTTTTCAGCTGAAAATTGAGATGTTCAGATAATGGCAAAACCCTAGTTTTTCCATGAACTAATCCCTCCCTCATACACTATTAAGGATCATAGAGATACTTCAGGAAGATTTTCATTGCTATGAAGAAGCCATTTCTCATCTAAAAAACTGTTTTTTTTAAAAAAATGGAAACTCTTAAGCAGTTTAAACAGGGTGGTCTGTCCCTTTATGAAGGAACAGTCTGCCATCTTGAGAAAGCCCAGCTGCAGGGCATTTAGGTAACTAGGGAGTGCCCCACTTAAAATCTACCAGAAGAGGAAGCTGAGGACAGGTGGAAGAAAGCTGTGAGCCAGACGGGCTCCTACAAGGAGGCGCCAGAAGCTTCTCTGTCCGTCTCACTCCTGGTGTCAGACAAACCAGAAGGACAGGTTTCATTTATTTGTTTAAAATTCTGAACTTCGTGGGGGAGGACTGGCTGAGGGAGTAGGCAAACTTGCCTACAGAAGCCAGCAGGCCAAGCAACTCATTTACATAGTCCTAACAGGCAAGGGATATTAGGGGTGTGCGAAGTGGGCCCTATTTGATTCAGATTTGGCCCAAATCAGGGACAGTAATTGGATTTGTTGATTCAGATCACTGTCCCTGATTTGATTCGGCTGAATACAAATCTGAAGATTCAATGTTGAATGGGAGAATCAACGATTTGGACATAGACACAGCTTTAAAAGTTTATTCTACATACCTTGAGGTAGCGGGCATGGCTTGTGATTGCTGAGACGCTGGGGTGCATGGAGCGTCCCACAGGAGTGCAGGGGGGCCTTCACATGCTTGGTGTACTTCCAGTCCACTTCCAGGTCTGCCAGGGAGCATGCTGAGGGGCCCCCTGGGCCTCCCCGGCTCACAGGGGGACCCCGGGTGCCCCCCCAGATCCAAGAGGCACCAGTCACTAAACTGGGGGTGGACCCAGAAGTGGGCCAGAAGTGCTGAGTGCACTGGGGGCCCCCTGCTCTCCCGTGGGACACTCCATGCGCCCCAGCATCGCAGCATTCAGGAGCCCCTGCTACCTAGAGGTATGTAGAAAAAACATTTAAAGCTGTGTCTATATCTGAATCTTCCCATCATTCCGAATCTCTCTGAATCGATTTGGAGGGTTTCAGTTCATTTCAAAGAGATTAAAGGATCCTCTCGTTTAATTTGGATTTGGAGATTCGGCCGCCAAATTGGGCCAAATCTCTGCCGAATTGAATCAGTGACCAAAGCTTCTCACAGCCCTAATGGATATATCCCCAGGGCACAACACAGCGTAGACATCTGCACTGAAGCTCCAAATGAGCTAGCTGGGTACCAGAAGTAAAGCTGCATTACCCTGAGATCCAGTCAGCACACTGTGCTGAGATAGCAGCATTGTTCACCCGTGTACCTCTACATGGCACTGCCTTGTGCCTTAAAGACACAGCAAGTTGCAGTTGATGAGGAACTACTGATTTAGCTCCATGAGACACACAAATCAATAGAAGTAGAGGGTGCTTATACATTGCAGGGTTGAGGTCCGGATGAGCTAAAGAGCTGTTCTTTGGCAGATGAAACCCATTGGCACGGGAGAGCTCGAAAAGACCAGGATTTCCCTGCCTTGACATTCTAATACAAAATGGACATTTTACTCAATGCAAAGTAAGAGCAAGCAACTGCTAGTTATAAAGGGGCCTTTTGAATCTGAAAGGATGCCCCACCTTTTTTGCTTTTTAATATTTTATCCAGTTTCCCAATGTGGACAATGATGGCTTAGGGATTGTTGCTTTTATACTCATACTTTCCTGCGTCAAGCTTCTCCAGGGTGTTTTATTAAAACACAATGGCTCTGGTATTGTTCATAATAATAACACAACAATAATCCAAGGATCTATTGCTCTGACTGGAAATGACCAGTGCTGGCATTCGTGGTGAGCTCCTTGGAGAGCTTAGAGAGGCCTTCCCAATGTTCTCTTTATTTCCCACATGTGCCATAGGAGTGTGGCTGAATCCCTGTGTCTGCATAAGCTGAAGCACAACTCTCCACAGCTGTGAACTGGTCATGCTCCAGTGAGCCAGTTACCTACAGAGCCCTATCTCTTCTTCACCTGGATGCAGAGGCGCTCTATGGCACACTGCAGCTCTGAGAGTGCCTGCCATGAAATGCTCAAGGGGAAAAGTTTCATTTTTCACTATCTCCTGCGCATCCAGCTACTTGTGCTATTAGGCCTCAGTCCCTAAATATCCTTTCTGGCTCTATCACCTATCAGGCATCTGTATTCCTAGTGAATTTCTACTGACATGGACTGGACCACAGCGACAATGGGAGTGTAGGTATTAGATACATTTTAGGATCTGAACTTTGGTAACTGGAATGAAAAAATGACCCACCAGGAGCAATGAGGCATTAAAGGATGTGGTGCTAGAAACCCCTGTATTATGAATGGAATTTGAAGTGAGGTCTCCTCAAGTACATATCTCAAGGACACCAAATGTATCCCAGATAACTGTGGATGGACAATTTCATCTGCAGTGATTTGAGGTAGACTCTGAACCCCTTACTCCCACGAGTTATCCCACTGTTATTCCCTCAATGAGACTAGATGGGAATGTAACTTTAACCATATGATTCAGGACTGAGCTTTGTCTGGACAAAATAGGAGGCTGGGTTTTCAAAATCTGACACCCTCCCCCACTTGCCCACATCATTTATTCTTTCCCTGGGGCCAAGAGAAAAGCCATGCACGGGTTGCTACTCAACATACACTGATTTTAGCTAGTGAATTTGAAGGGGAAGATATTTAATAAGTGATTTTCTTTCCCTCCATGCCTGGCTGCTTTCCTGCTTTTGTGGGACTCAATTTTTATAGTTCAGCTTCAATTTTCAGCTCCATGCCCCTTTCTGAATGAAAAATTGAATTGAATTTACCATGATACAATCACTGAGAAGAGATTGACCCATGGAGCTCAGACCTTAGTGTGCAGTCCTGCCTTATCCTGGTGAGTTTTGAGGCAGTTTGTTGAAACACTTGACAGATTTCCAAATTGTCAAACGACAGTGTGGCAGGGCTCTTGCTCAGACTGCCCATTCTAGTGGAAGGATTATCTTTTGCATATATGCTATTAGACATAAACTACTTAGAATTAGATATTCTCCTGTGAATAAGGATGCCACATTCTCACAAGCTGTTGAAAACAGATGGCTGGGTCAGGAGTAGAGACTGGATGGCCTTGAGAGTGCAACAGTGTTGGAGATGTCACCATTCAAATGAACCAGCATAGGCAACTTGGATATTTAGAGAAAGCTGCATTGAGATGCCCATTTATACAGTGGTTTAGAAATATGGAATCCCAAATCTGTGCTGGGAGGGGTGGGGGGAGGAGTGGAAGCAGTAGGTACCTCCCAGAGGGGAACCTGGGTGTCAGGGCCCCTAGAAATCCCCCTCTGGGTACCTAGGTGAAGCACACAAGCCTGGTAAGGGCTGGAGGGTTCTCCTGTATCCTTGTAGGAACAGCAGCAGCAGCTGAGCGGCAAGAAAAGAAGCAGCCCCAATTCATAAGTTCCTGCTCTCTCTACATCGGAGGATGCATGGGAGCCAGTCATATAACTGGACATCTGACACGGCTGAAGAAGGAGGAGAGAGGGATGGGAAGATGGAGTGTGGAGCCGCGCAGCTGTAAGAGTGAAGCAGACACCGGTGGTGTTGGTGAGGGGAGAATCTCTATGGCCTGGGTGTTTGGAGGAGCACTCAGCAACAGGTACCCAAGACCTGGAAAAAGTGGTGGGGAGAGAAAGCCCCAGGACATTTTCACTGAGCCAGGTAGAGAGAGGGAGGATTTGTCATTCCTGATTGGAGCAGAACAAAGATAGTGGGTGCTTAATGCATTGGGTCAAATGATTGAGGAATGGCTGATTCCCTAGAATGAGTCAGGTGCAGTGAGTTGTACCTTTTTGTTTGGAAAGTGAGAATTTTAGCATGTGAACTGACCTAGCCCTTACGGACTTGAGGGGACTTTGATGATTTAATTAAATTAATTAGACTAAATTGATTTCCTTAATGATCAAATGAATTATGGACAGTTTTAGATTTCATTGATTATCATTATTGGATCATCTGGTAGAACTACCAGTTGGGGAGCAGGAGCAGAGGGAGCAGGGCACACATGTGCCACACACACATGTGTACCCCCTTACCTTGGCAGTGGAGGCAGCAGCTGCGGAGGAGACAGTGGCGGGGGCAGCAACAGCTGATTCCCCCTAAGGTAAGTGGGGCAGAGTGTACAGCACAGCTGAGGTGGATCCAGAGGGGAAGTCCTTCTCAGCCCTCTTATCTCGCCTGACAAGGAGCCACACTCCCAAGCCGCATGCAAACAGGAGTGCTCTGTAAGGGCGCACCGGCATTGGTGCCAGCGTTCACATAAGGTGGGCACAAGGTAGCTGCCCAGAGCGGCACCTCCAGTGAGCAAAAGCACCAGGTGCAGCTCTGCAGACATGGTGCAGAAACGGAGTGCGGCTGCCAGGGGCCCCGCCCCGGCGCTGCCACCTGCAATGGGCTCTTCTGAGGCCTCCACCCAGATGGAGCTCCTGGTGGGGTCGATGGCCCCTTGCACCCCTGTTTGTGGGGGGAGGGCTTGGTGGCGTCCTGGGGGGGTGAGGCCTGGCAGTCCCCTTGCCTGTCCCTCCTGTGCACAACTTAGGGTCCTGGAGGAGCAGGTGAGGGAGCTCCAGGCTGAGGTGAGCAGGCTGAGGGGGATCAGGGATGCAGAGAATGAAATTGATGCCTATCTCAGTTCTCTGCAGGCCCAGTCACCCACTGGACAGCCCCCACAGGAGACATATCCAACGCAGGAATGGCAGAAGGTGTCCAAATCCAGAGCACCTAGACCTAGAGTGGTGGAAGCTCCCCAGGTTCACTGGGGGAACAGTTTTGATGCCTTGGCAGCTGTGACAGAGAAAGACAGAGAAATTGCCTCCGGCCGGGATGATGCTACGCCCCACATGACAAGGAATGGGCAGAGAGCAAACACAAGCAGGAAGAAACACCGGGTCCTCGTCATCAGAGACTCCATCCTACGAAAACTGGAAGATCCAATCTGCCGACCTGACCCCATGGCGCGAGAGGTCTGCTTCATGCCTGGGGCTCAGGTTAGGGACATCATGGAGAGCATCCCAGCCTACATCTGACCTGCAGACCAGTACCCCATGGTTGTCATCCATGTGGGGACAAATGACATGGCCAGGGGCAACCCTGACTGCATTATGAAGGAATTCAAGGCTCTGGGGGACAAGCTTAAGGAGACAGGAGCACAGGTGGTATTCTCCTCTCTTCTTCTGGTGAGTAGGTGGGGATGGCAACACGAGGCCTGCATTGGCGAGGTCAACCAGTGCTTACGTGGTTGGTGCTGCCAGGCAGGCCTTGGGTTCCTAGATAATGATCCATGCTTTCAGGCAGGGGACTTGCTGGTGTGGGATGGGCTTCACCTCTCTCCTAAAGGCAAGCATGTCTTCTCTTCCAGGTTGGCTGATCTCATACGGCGAGCTTTAAACTAGCCTCACCGGGGGCGGGGGCCACAGGAAGATGAGGAGACACCAACCGAGCAAGACAGGTGACAAAAGCAAGGAGTGCCCAGGTAAGAAACAGGGCTCCAGACAGTCTCCCAAATTGGGGGATGGCACACGCAGCTAGGCAAGGCCTTAAATGCCTATATATCAATGTTCGTAATATGGGGAACAAACAGGAGGAACTCGTCCTCAGAATAGCCAGTTCAAACCCAGACATAATAGGGCTTATAGAAACGTGGTGGGATTCATCCCATGACTGGGCAGTTAGCATTAGGGGCTATAGGCTTTACAGGCAGGATAGAGAAGGAAGGAAAGGCGGGGGTGTGGCGCCCTATGTCAAGGAGCAATACACATCCTCTGCCAGCAGAATGAGGTCAGAGGAGGGGCAAGCTGAAGTGCTTTGGGTCAAGATACAAGGGGACCATGAGGAGAGGGATTTAATGGTGGGTGTCTACTACAAACCCCCCAGCCAAAGGGAGGAGCTGGACCGGGAATTTTTGGGCCAGCCTGCAGTGGCACTTAAGGCAAGGGATGTAGTTGTCATGAGTGATTTAAATTACCCGGACATCAGCTGGGAGGAACAGTCAGCCAGGTCAGACCATTCCAGGATGTTTCTGGCTGAGATACAGGACCTCCACTGAATTCAGGAGGTGCACAGTCCCACCAAAGGAAAAGCCCTGTTGGACCTGGTCCTGGCCACAGGAGACGACCTGGTGAGTGGCCTCCAGGTCCTTGACCACCTGGGTGATAGCGATCATCGCTTGCTGGAATTTACCATCCAGTGCAGGGTGTCAAGGGCATGCAGCAAGGCAGTAGCCCTAGACTTCGAGAGGGCCAACTTGAACGAGTTGAGGAGATTAGTGGGAGATGTGCTGGGGTTCTCAAGGGCAGGGGAGCTGAGTGCCCAAGATGAGTGGTCATTCCTTAAGGAGATGATACTCAGGTCTTAACAAGACCATCCCAACAAGAAGCAAGGGGGGCAAGAGTGCCCAAAAGGCCCCCTGGCTCACCAAGGGCATGCGGGAATGCCTGATTGCCAAAAAGGCAGCGTATACCCAGTGGAACGGGGTTGCTATCACCAAAGAGGTGTATACCTCCTCTGCTTGGGCCTGTAGGGGGGCTGTCAGGAAAGCTAAGGCGGACATAGAGCTAGGACTAGCGTCCAAGATCAAAGATAATAAAAAGTCCTTTTTCAAATATATAGGGAGGATGAAGAAAGCACCCAGAAACGTGGGGCCCAACAAAATACTCTGGGCAATCTGGTGGTTGTACCAGAGGAGAAAGCAGACCTCTTTAACCAATTCTTCACCTCTGTTTTCTTGTGCAGGGACCAGGACTTCCCCACTATGATGCAAGACGGACTCGAGGCGAACACCTCCAGACCTCAGGTAGGGGAGAACTGGGTTAGAGAGCTTCTGGAGGGGCTGGATGTGTTCAAATTTCATAGATTTCATAGATTTCATAGACGTTAGGGCTGGAAGGGACCTCGGGAGATCATCGAGTCCAGCCCCCTGCGCAAAGGGCAGGAAGTCAGCTGGGGTCATAGGATCCCAGCAAGATAAGCATCCAATTTACTCTTGAAGGTGTTCAATGTAGGTGCTTGAACCACCTCCGCTGGCAGACTGTTCCAGACCTTGGGGGCTTGCACAGTAAAGAAATTCTTCCTTATGTCCAGCCTGAAACGGTCTTGCAGGAGTTTGTGACCGTTCGACCTCGTCATCCCTTGGGGCGCTCTGGTGAACAAACGTTCCCCCAGATCCTGGTGGTCACCCCTGATAAACTTATAGGTGGCCATCAGATCACACTTGAGCCTACACTTTTCCAGGCTAAAGAGTCCCATGGCTCTCAGCCTGTCATCATAAGGTCTGTTTTCCTGACCTCTGGTCATGCACGTGGCTCTCCTCTGGACTCTCTCAAGCTTCTCCACATCCTTTTTGAATTGTGGAGCCCAAAACTGGACGCAGTACTCCAGCTGCGGCCTCACTAAGGCCGAGTACAAGGGGAGAATGATGTCCCGGGACTTGCTCGAGAAGGATCTATGGATGCAAGCCAGCGTTTTGGTCGCTTTACTAGCCGCAGCATCGCATTGGAGGCTCATGTTCATCTTGTGGTCAATGATGACCCCCAAGTCTCTTTCTTCTGTAGTGCTCTCCAATGTAGCACTGCCGAGCCTATAAGGATGTTGCAGGTTTTTCCTCCCAAGGTGGAGAACCCTGCACTTTCCAGTGTTAAACACCATGAGGTTCTCGTCTGCCCATTTGCTGAGCCTGTCCAGGTCAGCCTGGATCACCCGCCTATCTTCTGGCGTGGATGCTTTGCCCCAAAGTTTGGTGTCATCGGCAGACTTGGCCAGTCCACTCCTGACTCCAATGTCCACATCATTAATGAAGATGTTGAACAGGATGGGTCCCAGGACAGAGCTTTGAGGGACCCCACTGGTCACAGGGCACCACGACGAGTGACTGCCATCAATTACAACCCTCAGTGGGTCCAGTTGCTCTCCACCCCAGGGTGTTGAGGGAGCTAGCAGGGGTTATTGCAGGGCCCTTGGCAGGGCTTTATGAGTGCTTGTGGTGCTCGGGCCAGGTGCCAGATGATCGGAAGATAGCCAACGTGGTTCCCATCTTTAAAAAAGGGAGGAGGGGGGACCCTGGCAACTATAGGCCCATCAGTCTTACCTCAATCCTAGGGAAACACTTTGAAAAGATCCTCAAGGAGCACATCTGCAATGGGCCGGCTTCAGAGGTGATACTCAAGGGCAACCAGCACAGTTTCATTAGGGGCAGGTCATGTCAGACCAACCTGATACCCTTTTATGATGAGGTCACAAAAGCATTGCATGCAGGTGTCACTGTGGATGTAGTCTTTCTGGACTTCAGCAAGGCCTTAGACACTGTCTTCCACCCCATCCTCATTAAAAAACTAGGCAACTGTGGCATTGTTGCCTACACAATCAGATGGATTGCAGATTGGCTGAAGGGTTGTACTCAGAGGGCGGTGGTGGATGGGTCATATTCGACCTGGGAGGCAGTGGGCAGTGTAGTCCCCCATGGCTTGGTCCTTGGGTCCGCGCTGTTCAATCTCTTTATCAGCAATTTGGATGATGGGGTGCAAAGCAACCTGTTTAAATTTGCTGATGATACCAAAATTTGGGGTGAAGTGAGCATGCTAGGAGGGAGGGAAAGACTGCAGCAAGACCTGGATAGGTTACAGGGGTGGGCTAACAAAAACAGGATGCTTTTCAATACTGACAAGTTCAGGGTGCTGCACTTGGGCAGTAGGAACCAGCAGCACACTTATAAGATGGGAAACTTCCTTCTTGAGAGCACAGAGGCAGAAAGGGATCTTGGAGTCATTATTGACTCCAAGATGAACATGGGCTAACAATGCGAGGTCACGGTTGGCAGGGCTAATCAGACCTTGTTGTGCATCCACAGGTGCATCTCAAGTAGGGCCAAGGAGGTGATCCTCCCCCTCTGCACAACACTGGTCAGGCCACAGCTGGAGTACTGTGTCCAGTTCTGTGTGCCCCACTTCAGGAGGGATGTGGACAACATGGTCCAGAGGAGGCCACCCGCATGATCCAGAGACAACAGGGCAGACCCTACAATGAGAGACTGCAGGACCTGAACCTGTTCAGCCTTCACAAGAGAAGGCTGAGGGGGGACCTGGTGACCATCTATAAACTCACTAGGGGGGACCAGCAGGGCTTGGGAGAGACCTTGTTTCCCCTAGTGCTCCCTGGCATAACAAGGAACAACAGCCACAAGTTGTTGGAGAGGAGGTTTAGATTAGATATCCGTAAGAACTACTTTACAGTCAGGGTGGCTAGGATCTGGAACCAACTTCCAAGGGAAGTGGTGCTGGCTCCTACCCTGGGGGTCTTTAAGAAGAGGCTTGATGCCTACCTGGCTGGAGTCATCTGAGCCCAGTTTTTCTCCTGCTCAGGCTGGGGGTCAGACCTGAAATTCTACAAGGTCCCTTCCAACCCTACTTGTATGAATCTATGATTAATTAGGTGGTTTGCTTTTCTTATGGATTAATTAATTGATTTTGATTTTCATTGATTTTTGGTTATGTGATTGCCTAGAATTAATTGGATGGATTGATTTCCTTGATGAGCCATGAACTGCACACAATTTTTATTTCCCAGATCATCATTTATTTATAGTTGACTGGTTGAGTAGACGGAAACATTAAGAGGCTGAATGTTGCTCTGAACTGACGACATTCACTCAGAGATCCTATTGATAACAGCTAGTGAGCCATTATTGTAGTTGCTTCTCTTTGTGAGAAAGGAGTTGGACAACATCATCCTACTCAGTTGGTATGTGGAAGGGGTGTGAGGGGAGGTGGAGCCCCATGAAGCGCTCTTGTGTATGACCAGAGCAAGCCTCTTATGGACAACCAGGAATCCTTCCAACAGTATACAAGAATAATGCATGGCAGGAGAGTGGAGGCTCTGTTCTCGTGAGTGGGACATGCTGAGGGTCAAGCTGGCTAACTCTGAGAGCCGGCATATCGGGGTCCTGAGCTCTCATTCATTGTGGCACAGGTCATACCTATGGCACTGCTCACAGGGTGTGAGCAAAATGACCTTTGGCTTCCCTTCCAGTCCCATGATTCTGTGGTTCTCTGCTACAAATGTCAGTGATGCTGGAAGCTTGACTCTCACGGATGGGGAATTGGACTAGAGCCCAAGCTCATCTCTCCTCAGCATTTCAACAGACATCAGTTAGTAACAACTGCCAGGCACAGTGACTGCCACCCTGGCTTTAGTGGGGTTGGTTTTATGAACATAAACATTATGGCCTCCTTTGAAAATGTATCTGTATGTGCCACTCAGCCCTCACTATTCCACTGCCACTTACCCATCCTGATAATGAGGGAAAAGCATAGCAACATAAATCACACAAACTGACTTTATCCAGGAGTTATTTTTACTTCTGTGAGCTGCCAATATTTTGTTACATTTTAGCAGCCAAAGAACTACTTGTTCCTGGGCATCATTTCCTGAGCAGGGGAACTGTCAAGTGCATTTGCATGGTTAATTTCAAAGCTTTTTTTCCCCATTTAAAAAACAAGTGAATCCTCTCCATATTTTGAAAATTAACTTTTCCCCTACATTTGGGAAAGGCCAGTATTCTCCATCCTGTGAAAAGAATATGGAAGCTGAAAAGAGCACATCTCTTTTTATTCTCTATTGTTTGTTTCCTCCTTGTCTGGGCATCTGCCTACCACATATAAGGGGAAGGGACTTAGTTGCTAGCACACCTGGCTTGGCCTTTGCAGGAAGAAGGGATGAATTATTTTAGATTTGATATATGCAGGTTCCTCTCATTCTTTAGATTAGATCAAATGGGAATAATGGAACTACTTGCAAAAAACATACATGGTCAATTGTTTGAAGCAATATAAAGTAATGCTTCTCAGCCTTTTAAGACTTAAATCATGCTCATTAGACTCACTAATCCCCTCAGAAAATGCCAGTTTTTAGCTGTCACTATTTTTTTGACTATGGAAAAATAATAGAGCAACTTTTTCTCTTCAAAGGACTCAAATAGATCACAGCAGGTCAGAATGGTTTTGATATTCTGGATTTCTGTTTGAAATCTCTGGGTTTTTCTTGTGAATCATGTGTAAATGTTTGCACATCTAACAAGGCTGCTAATATTGTTTGGTCCACATGGCTCCCTTTAAGGGCTCTAATGGCACCCTGTTTGAGAATCAGTGAGATAAAGTAACATCAGTACATGTTAAGCATGACATCAGTGTATCATTAAAGCTACATAGCATAAGGGTTTGACCCAGTGGCAGGTTACGGTATATCACAATGAGACTGTCTAGGACTCCCCTGCAGTTCTAAACCTGGCTATGATATCAAATACATAGTGCCATTTTGGCAGATGAAGTGCCAAAAGAGATGAGGTTCCATTCTGGATACACAATGTGAAGAATACCTACCCCACATATTTATAGGGTGAGTGACTGCTATAAATGAGAGGCATTTTGCCAGAAAGCAAAAGAAATGATTATTCCTGCCAGTCTGCTGAGCTAAGTAGGCCTACAAGTAGGTCTTCAACGAAAACCTTGCTCACTTAAAAAAATTCTGCTCTCTTACAAACACCCAATTGAAAACCTGTCCACCTCCATCTCATTCCAATCCCATTCTTTAGCTGTTACAAGGAGAAGCATTTGTATTGTAACTAAAGACTGGCTTCTTCAAACATTGTCTCCATTAAAAAGAAAAGAATGGAAACCACTGGCCGTCTGTTCTCTTTGGTCCTTGTGTCAAATTCATTCTTTAAATCAGCCACAAGCCCCACTTCTCCAGCCCAAAGTGCCTCAGACTAGCAGAGTACTGTTAATTAATTCTAATGAACACCAGGCAGGCAGCTCTTCTCTCTCACTGCACTGGGACAGGGGTTACTTTCATCTGCATTTCCCTTCTTGATCAGATTTCCCCCAAGCTAAATTCAATCTCCATTCTCTGTTTCAATTGATTTTTCCTCCTTCTCACTCTACTTCTAAATGAAAGAAGTTTACATAAATGCAAAAAAAGAACACAACAGGCTGTAGGAACACATACATTCCCAGTCTAATGCAACCCAGGCAGCTGCAAATCAATAGCAGCATGGCTTAATTTATATTTCTATAAACTTGTTCAATCCCCACTCCCCCGACACACACACACACACACACACACACACACACTCTCCTTGTTGCAAATTAGGGTTTGTTGTTAATATTGCTTGTCAGCAGATCTCTGGGGGAGGTGAACCAGCTGCCTGGCACTTAGGAGCTTGGTCATTGGACAGAGCAAGCATGAAGGGGAATATTTATACTGCAGCAACAGCTGAGCATCTCCTGTGCTAACTATTCATGGCTTTATGCAGCTTTCATAGTTTCATAGTTTCATAGTAGCTAGAGTCGGAAGGGACCTAGGTAGATCATCTAGTCCGACCCCCTGCCTTAGCAGGAAAGAGCACCGGGGTCAGATGACCCCGGCAAGGTGCTCATCTAACTTCCTTTTAAAAATCCCCAGGCTCGGAGCCTGCACCACTTCCCCTGGAAGCTGGTTCCAGGCCCTAGCCACCCTGACTGTGAAGTAGCGCCTCCTAATATCTAATCTAAACTTACCCTCCGCCAGTTTGTGACCGTTATTCCTGGTCACTCCTGGCAGCGCACGGGGGAACAGGGACTCCCCCAATACCTGCTGATCCCCCCTGACCAGTTTGTAGCAGGCCACAAGGTCCCCCCTTAGCCTTCTCTTGTGGAGGCTAAACAGGTTCAGGTCCCGTAGCCTATCCTCATAAGGCCTGCCCTGCTGACCCCTGATCATACGAGTGGCCCTCCTCTGAACTCTTTCCATATTGTCCACGTCCCTCTTGAAGTGTGGCGCCCAGAACTGGACGCAGTACTCCAGCTGCGGCCTGACCAGTGCCGCATAGAGGGGGAGGATCACCTCCCTGGACCTGCTCGAGATGCATCTGTGGATGCATGATAGGGTACGATTGGCCTTCTTGACTGCCTCCCCACACTGCCGGCCCATGTTCATCGTGGAGTCAATGACGACTCCAAGATCCTTTTCCGTCTCCGTGCTGGCAAGAGGAGAGTTCCCCAACCTGTAAGTGTGGTGCCGGTTCTTCCTCCCCATGTGCAACACCTTGCACTTATCAGTGTTAAACCCCATCCTATTCTCATCCGCCCACCGTTGCAACCTGTCAAGGTCAGCTTGTAGCCTATTGCACCCTTCTAGTGCACCCACATCCCCCCACATCTTAGTGTCATCAGCAAACTTGAACAGGGTGCTTTCTACCCCCTCATCCAAGTCACTGATGAAGATGTTGAACAGTGCAGGCCCGAGGACCGAGCCCTGCGGAACCCCACTGCCCACATCCTTCCAGGTCGAGAAGAACCCATCCACTACCACCCTCTGGGTGCGGCCCTCCAACCAGTTGGCGACCCATTTGACCGTGTGGGCATCGACACCACAGTCTCTCAGCTTTTTGATGAGGACAGGGTGAGAGACAGTGTCGAAAGCCTTCCGGAAGTCCAAAAAGACTACATCCACAGCAACCCCTGCGTCTAATGATTTGGTGACCTGATCGTAAAAGGCCACCAGGTTGGTCTGACAAGACCTGCCACTGATAAACCCATGTTGGTTGCCCCTGAGCATGCATTCCCCCGCAAGGCCCTCCTGGATGTGTGCCAGGATAATTTTTTCAAAGAGCTTACCCGGGATTGAGGTCAGACTAACTGGCCTGTAATTTCCCGGGTCCTCTTTTTTTCCCTTTTTGAAGATAGGGACCACATTGGCCCTCTTCCAGTCCTCCGGCACCTCGCCAGAGCACCACGAGTGCTCATAGAGCCGTGCCAGGGGTCCCGCAATGACCTCAGCCAGTTCCTGTAGAACCCTAGGGTGAAGATCGTCCGGACCAGCGGACTTGAACACGTCCAGCTTCTCCAGAAGTACCCTAACTAACTCCTCGCTAACCCTTGGCCCAGGCGTGTCTCTCTCGGGGCCCGAGGGGGGCCCAGCAGGGAGGTGGCTGAACTGGTCCCTACTTAGGAAGACAGAGGCAAAGAAATCGTTAAATATGTTAGCTTTGTCATCTGGCGTGATGACTAAGTTGCCCATCGTGTCCTGCAGGGGCCCCACATTACCCGGGACCCTCTTTTTACCCCCTATGTATTTGAAGAAGGACTTCTTATTGTCCTTAATCCGGGAAGCTAGTCCTATCTCCAACTCTGCCTTGGCCCTCCTGACTGCTCCCCTACATCCTCGGGCGACTATAACATAGTCCTTCTTGGCGATGACCCCATCTCTCCATTGGGTATATGCCTCCCTTTTAGCAAGGAGACATTCCCGGATGCTCTTAGTGAGCCATGGGGGTTTATGTGCCCTCCTGCTCCCTTTGACCCTTGTTGGGATTACCTCCCTTTGGGCATGGAGGATCGTCTCCTTAAGGAGCAACCACTCACCTTCGACATCTGATTCCCTTCCCCTCTGGGTCCTCAGCGCTTCCCCAACTATCCTCCTTAGCTTGTTGAAGTCAGCCCTCCTAAAGTCTAGGGCTGTTGCCTTGCTGCAGCCCTTTGCCACCTTACGCTGGATGGTGAATTCCAGCAAGCGATGATCACTGTCTCCCAGGTGGCCCATCACCCGCAGCCCCCTCACCAGGTCATCACCCGTGGCCAGCACTAGGTCCAACAAGGCGTCTCCCCTGGTGGGGCTGTGCACCTCCTGGGTTAGATGGAGGTCCTGCAGTCTGGCTAAGAACCGACGTGAGCGATCAGACTTGGCTGACTGCTCCTCCCAGCAGATGTCTGGGAAGTTTAGGTCCCCCATGATGACCACATCCTTAGCCCTCACTGCCTCTGTAAGCTGACCTAAGAATTCCAGGTCGAGCTCTTCTCCCTGGTTGGGAGGTCTATAGTAGACTCCCACCGTTAAGTCTCTCTCCCCTGGACTGCCTTTTACTCTAACCCAGAGCACCTCAGAGTGCCCCCCCTCTACCCCCATGCTAATTAACGAGGAAGTATATTCCTCCTTGATGTAGAGTGCTACTCCTCCACCTTTCCTTCCTATCCTGTCCTTCCTGGGTTTGTTTTCTCAGTAATAAATAAAATAAATAATGGAATGGAGGGACTGCCTGTATGACAGGGATTTTTATAGGAGGCAGGACACGGAAAAAATGAAAAGCAAAGAAAATTAATTTATTTCATGCACGGGGTTTTTGACGCTTGCAAGTGTAATCTTTGCACTCTGTGCCCTTCCATTCCCACTGCGTGCTGTTAGTGGCTGGAGGATATGTCCATTCTCAATGCAAAATGGCTGCAGTTCAGGCCACTGAGGCACCGCTGTCACGTAACATCAGCCTTGGGCAGATACCTGGTACAGTACTAGCAAGAAGCACTGGGACAAGGCTGGAAGTGGTTTGAAGGCCAATGACACCCTTTGCTATGAAAGCCATTGCTCTTGTTCAGTGAATAAGAAGACTCTCTCTCTGCAGCTGAGCATGATGAGAGGCAATCAGGAAGAGGGTTTAATTACAAGATAGAACATTGTGCTAAGTAACAATGAAGGGCAATTTTAGTATCTGCAGGTAAGAACTGGGGATAATTTCCCCGTATGTAGTCTCTGAAGAATCTTTACAAGTTTTTTGTGATGCAGGCAACATCTTGAAATGCTCGCACACCTTTATGGGAACAACTCTGGGAAGCCTAGTGAAAATATCTATTGGTCTACCTGAGTTAAAAGCGAAAAACATCATGTCTAATGATGTCACACTTTTAGCCCATGTGCCTATAGCATTACCTCCAGGATGGAAGTTAGCAGCTAAATTGCATACTCCTTTTGGTTAGCTTTTAGTAGACAATTCCACTGCTCCTGGCATTTTGATTGCTCTGCTGAATCTGGACTAAGAGAACAGAGTCTGTTAGGCACCAATCCAGCTAATTATTTAAGTGTGTGCTTAACTTTAATCATATTATACTTGAGTCCTTGAGTTACTTCAGTCTTTAAATTTCCATGGGACTTAAGGATATGTTTAAAACAAGGCATGTGGTTAGCTGTTTTGTTGGATCCAAAACTAAAACGGTTAGGTAGGTTGGACATATTATCACTACGGAAACCAAAAGTGTGTGTGTGTGTGTGCACGCACGTATGTGTCTTCATTGCCATAGCAATTTATGGTGCAGGAGGACCTAAATGTCCCTGATTCGATTCAGCTGAATCTGAAGATTTGATACTGATTCAGAGAATCAGCGATTTGGACATAGACACAGCTTTAAATGTTTTTTCTACATACCTCTAGGTAGCAGGAGCTCATGAATGCTGCAATGCTGGGGCGCATGGGACATCCCACAGAAGCCTGGGGAAGCACTTCTGGTCCACTTCTAGGTCTGCCAGAGTGCGCGCAGGGGCCCCCCTGCACCACCCTGGGTCAGCGACTGGTGCCTCCTTGGTTGGGGGGGGCACCTGGGGTCCCCCTGCAGCTGACTGCCAGGCCAGGGGGGAGGAGGATGGCCCCAGTGCGCTCCCCAGCAGACCCAGAAATGCACCAGAAGTGCTTCTGGTCCACTTGTGGGTCTGCTGCTGAGTGCACTGGGGAGCCCCTCACTCATCTCTGGGATGCTCCATGCACCCCAGCATCGCAGCATTCATGAGCTGCCTGCTACCTTGAGGTATGTAGAAAAAACATTTAAAGCTGTTTCTATGTCCAGATTGCTGATTCTCTGAATCAGTATCGAATCTTCAGATTCGGCTAAATCGAATCAGGGACAGTGATCCGAATCAGTGTATCGAATCACTGTCCCCAATTTGGGCCGAACCTGAATTGGAATCAAATAGGGCCTGCTTTGCCCACCCCTACTAAAGAGTTCATGTACTAGCTCGTGTTCTGCCACAACAATCTTGAGTCTACCACTTGTTCATGATACTTCCAGTCTCTTTTGTACTGCACACAACACAAATGTCTATTCATAAAATGACGTCCCTTTACCCCTCTTCAACGAACACAGGATCTTAGAAGGCAAATGACTACAGATGAAGATGTAGTGAAATTTCTTGGACTCTTGTTAGCAAGGGAAGACAAGGATGGAGCAATGTTATCCTACTGAAACAGCATATCCAATTACATAATAATGCTTGGCACTATGGGAAAAAAGAGGGGGAGGAGGGCCATAAGACATCAACCAGAGATCACTGTATAAATCATTAGAAAGCACTGGGTGTCAAATCATGTCAAATATCAAACTCTCCACGGCAAATCATTCGGTGATTAGAAATTCTTTCTATCAAAACAAATCATTAACCATTCTCAACCAGAGTAAGCAGCTGCATGAACCCGGGGCGCCTTGAAATTCCACTCCCATAGTCCCTTGCATTGATTTCACAAATTAATTCTCGCTGGTTTTATAAAACTGAAAGTATAAATCCAGCCCTAACTGCCACTCTCAGTTAGTACAAAATTACATTTCGAGATGATAAAATGAGTGCCTGAAATAAGAGGACACGGTAAACAACAGAGCAAGAGTGAATGAATGAGTGAGAGAGAGAGAGAAAATGAATACCACTCAAGGGTTCAATAAAGGTGCAAATATAGCTGCATCACACTGTGTTTGATAGATAAAAATGAATGGAGTTATAATGGCAAAATATACTACATTGTTTTCCTACAGATACACTCATATGCAATCAAAATGTGTGAGTTCCTCAAGGTACAGAGGAATCCATGTAGATTAAACAAAAGCTCCTCATTTTGCTATGTGCATCAAGAAGCTTCACTTAAGTCTGAAACAGATTTTTTTTAGGCTTCAAAAAGTTGGACCAACAGTGCCAGTTGCAGTAGTATGATTGCCCTCGTGATGGTGTTTTACATGGATGTTTGTCCACTACGGGATTAGAAGAACCACAGACATGCTTCACTTAGATCACTGAACACCTTTCACATAATGCAATTTTATATTTGCTAGACCATCACTTGTTGAGTGACTACTATTTACTCAGCTTTGTATACAATACCAGTGATACACAGCCTCTTTCTGGGAGCTCAGACTAGTAATATATCATGTGCTGGGGCTTAACCAGGGGCCTAGTAATGAATAGGTCTGTAATTCAATCCCCTGATCCATCCAATCCCCTCACTGTCAAAGTGTAGATTTTTAATTAAATTGATCATGCAAAAATGGAAGAGGTGGATAAATGTCTGGACTTTTTTGTCCAGAAAAGGGCACTGGTTTAGTTCCCCTTTTCAATAGCTTTCCCCATATTTTGTGGCAATTATTTCTGTCCTTATATTTTTCAACCAAATCTCAAAATATCCCTATAGAAATGTTACCCTTTTTGCTATTGATTTCTGTTAGACTTTTCTATATTTCTGACAGAGAATTTAAGAAGTTGTATGCCTGATACTGACTTCCATAGGATGACACAGAAAAAAGGATCAAATATTTCTATTAGATTCTGTTAATGTGCCCAGCAAAATAGAAATGATCATCTTATGCATCTGTTGAGCAGAAGACGGAGAAGTGAGTTTGTTCATAGTTTTGTAGCCATTAAATGAATGTGATGGGATAGAACAGGTACACACACATGCACGCAGCATCCTAATTTGCTTAATATTTTTATTGCTAATTCAGAGGAGAGTGAGCATTTCTTTTTATAGCGGGGGTGGGAGCTGGAGAGAAGAGGGAGGGAAGGAAAATAAAGAAACTTGCCATCTCTAGCAATTGTATTTAGCATCACAATTAATCCCCACGTGTTTTCAACACAGAAGCTTCCTAACTTATTTGCTGAACAGCCGGGAAGTTCAAGAAAGAGTCGAGGTGATGGTAAGGTTCCAGGGAAACTCATTTCCGCTTGTTTAAAGGCCTTTTCACTAGGCTTCCTAGAGACAGTTATAGGCAGGGATGCACCTTTTTAATGGGACTGTATGTAATTAGGCCGCCAAATGCCACTGAAATCTGAGCACCTGACTCGGGAACCTTTGCAAAGCCCAGCCAGGATCATGGATTTGAAAGCTAGAGGAACATTTGGAACAATTTCATACAAGTCCCTGGTTGAAAGGTGCTATAAACCAATATGTAGGAGATGTTCATTTTATCTGGCATGAAGAGACGCTCTAAGTATCACTACATGCAATAGGTGTTAGCCTACAAAGCACCTGGCACTACAGGATTTTACAGGTTTAGTTATAGCCTGTTATTAGTGTTTGTGGAGCCAAAGGGACAATAGTACAAGCCAATGCTAGGAAAACATCTATCACTCCTCCTCGCAGAGATTGCAGTCCTTGCCGTGTGCCTACTGCTCCAGACCCCTTGTGGATGCTGATGCCATGGCTCCTTTTTATCAAGACTATATCAACTGAGCAGGTAGAAACGCAAGTCCTGTGTTACTTCTGGGAGAAATGTTTATATCAATGTCTTCAGATTCCATAGCCAAGAAAGGTAAAGAGGACACCAGCAAATTATTATTGTTCCACAAAGGAAGCTTGAGATGAAAATGATAAATCCCTTTCCCTTATCCCCCATCCTCTTCTTTTTAGTTTCTTCAAAAACCTAAAAGCAGATCCCCCCATTTATCTGATAAAACCCTGAACATTACAAGAATCCATTTTGACCAACGCCTTTCAAGGAAAAACACTTGCTCCCAGTTCAAGATGAATAACCTGCACACCATGAATAACCACACAGTGCTGGCAATGCTTTCAAATTCCTGTTCCCTGACTTCTCAGGTGCCGACCTCTTTTACAAATGGTAGCACCTATTTCTGCATTTTTAAATTATCCCCTCCGTTTCATTGTGAAAAGGAGCTGATTGGAAATAGGAAAGCCTATAAATAGCACTGCACAAGGAGGGGCCAGCCCTCCTTTTGACAGGTTGGAAAAAGACTGTAGTCTTTCTTGATTACTAATTGAATAAATGAATTACAGGCTCATCATAAACCCCGGGCTGGGGTTAAATGCTGAACAGGTGGTGCTGTCTTCTTCAAAGAATCTCTTTCCCTCTCTCTGTCTCCACCCCCACAAAAGCAGAAAGGAGCCCGAATTCAGAACAGCTGCTGTTAATGAACATTAAGTTAGTGAAGAGTAAAGAAGCTGGGTTATTTTTGCAAGTAGCAAAGGCTCTGAAAGAAATCGCACGCCAGCAGACGTCATTGGGTAGCCATGCCCTCCTGAAGCAATGGCTGGCCCCAAAGTGTGCACAGCACCTGCATAGGACTGGCCCAGGAACTCTTAGGGACCTCAGAGAGTCATTTCATCAGGAGATGCCCAAAGGACTCCCCACTGGTTCACCTGGTGTGGACAGACCGTACTGGAAGGGATGTGTTACTCCAGGAGCAGACAGGTGAGGGGTGTCTTGACCTAGCTGCTCTCCTGGCTCTAATGCAGCCCTATCAACTTCTGTTCCATTGGACCGGGGAAGGTAGTAAGATGATAGTTTAATTGGTGCCCAGGTTCCACAATGCTGACTCAAGCAATAGATTTGGAGGGTCCCATGCAAAGTAAGAGACACGGGACCCTCTTCTCATTCCTTCCCCATCTCAACAGTGCCATGAGTAGACTTCCAGTGGCAGGTGGAGGAGTGTTTGAATTTCTTGCTGCCGAACCAAAGCCTAAGGCTGCCACTGACTAGTCAATGAACATATTTCACATGAAGGTGGGGGACCCCTTTCCCCTCTCCAAAGGGCTCCATGTGTCAGATATTTTCCTGCAAAAGCCCTCCCCAAACCCCTTGTCTCTAGATCTCTAGCACTGGCCTTAAGGAAACACCCTCCCTCCCCATCTCATATATGATACCCCCAACATAGTGTAGCTCTGTTTGCTTGGTCACCTCAGGCTCCAGATGAAGAGTGGCAGCATGTCTCCCCCTGAAAAGGTTTCAGTACAGCTGAATACTTCATATCTGGGCAACATTGTGAGACCTAGGTACAACAAGTCAAAGCAGAGTAGCTTTTAGCACCATAGGACAGTGGAGGCTGAAGCGGGCTCATAGCCTGCTGCACCGGGACAATGAAGAAGAGAAGAAAGGACTCCATACCAGGGGACTGGGACAGAAGAGGCTTATCCCTGAGTTGCTGAGCTTTAAGATTTCATCTGGGGAAGATTGAAAAGATGATGGAGCAAGGAGGACATCTGACAGCACTATTGAACCTGGGTGGGAGCGGCGGGGGAAGTGGAGTCTGAGGTAGAGGCTGTTCTCACCAAAACTGTTGGAGCAGAACTGATCCCGAAGGACTGTTGTCTCTGCTGTGCAGAAAAGTGTTGGTTAAAATAAGCTATTAAACTGCTGCAGTGCAAACCTGCTTTGACACTGTGAGCATTCAGCCTTATGGGGAAAGGGAACTGCATGTATTCCCTGCTGCAAAGCAGAGATAGCAGCTCAAAATGTGTTTGGATGCCAAGAATGTAGAGGACCCACAATCCCAGAAATGAGTGCAGAGAGCTCTTGTGCTGCCCTGCCAATTTGTGAGAGGCAAGCAAACAGCCTGGGCTTCACATGCATGCACATCACCACCCCCCTGGGAAGGGGCCAGGATGGTAGGCAGTAGCTCTGCAAATCCATAGTGGGCTTGTCTACACATTTGTTAATGTGCTTTTGCTACCACTCATTAAGTTTAGTACCTGTAATATGAGGTACTAAATAAATGCACATTAGGCTGCCCTAATGCACACTAGCAAAAGCGCATGCTTTTTTAGTGATGCTTAATGAGCAGTAGTCTATTTTTACTGTGCATTAGCATATCAGCATGGTTTTTGAGGTGACACTTTAATGCACAGTAGAATACTGCAGGCTACAGTGCATTAAAGTGTAACTGTAGACACGCCCACAGATGAAGAAACCAGAACTTCAGTTCTGTGACCTATACAAGGAGTATTTCGTAAAGATCCAGAAAGTGTGGACTTAACTTTTGCCTTTAAAGTCAAAGATTGCCCTGCAGAGGCCAAAAACAGGAGTGTCCAAACAGTGCCCCAAATCACACCTCTATCCTGGGTTTTGGAGGTGGCTAGTTGGAGTACTGCATGGTTCTTAGGGGGCTTCTTTGCTACACTAGCTGACTACAAAGAGGGACATTTTTTATAGACACTGAAAATAAGTTCAGAGTTTAGTGAACTACTTTTGCCTACTTTGAAAATTGTGCCCGATGATACAAAACTCAAGCCTAACCTTTTTTTCCAGGTTTGCTTTGAACTGGGGTACCTTTATGCATTTTTATAAGCAATCTCACTTTTTCAAAGAGCAGCTGAGATCCAGATCTGAACTGTCCTGAAACCTGGCAAGTAATCTTTCATCTGGGTACTTTAGCCAAGGGGTATCCAGGGACAAGACTCTGAACACAAGACAGAATAACCTCAGTAGAGAGAATCAGAGACCCATGAGAGTCACTGCCCTGGGACACTTGGTTTGTTATGATGACGTGGCTCACACAACACAATAGTTTGGCTGTTTCTGCTGTAAAATCTTCTGTAGCAGGAAAAGACACAGTAGCATGAGAGGAAAATGTAGAGTCTTAAAACACCCAATTTCTCATGCTCTTACTTTAGATTTACTCAAGTGGTTACTGCATCTTCAATAAATAAGAATTGATTAGCAACTGAAGTAAAACAGGGCTGAGATGGCTCTCTATTTTACAGCCAGTTGCTAAAGCACTGCCAATATGCTTCTCATAATTCAGTGGTATTTAAAGAAAACCTGAGACTTGTTAGTCCTCAGATTGCAATGATTTAAAGGGCAATTATTTTCTGCAAACCATTTTCCTTGGCAAGTAATAATGCAGTGGTGACAGATTCAGGAAAACACAAGTGGGACTTCTTTTGCCTCTTACAACCAAACTGGACATGTTTGTTGTTAGGGAACTACTTAATTCTCGGTGAGATAAAGCAATTTTTGCAGCTTGGTCGGATTCTGAAAAGCCAATTTTGCAGGTATTTCTCAGCAGTCCCCCCCTCCCGCCACTGATTGGTGGAAGGGCATTGGCAGGGCATTTAACTTCGTAAAAGATGGCACTGAAACATTTTCACTTCACTCTCTGGCACCTTTACATAGTCTGTGTCACTAACCTGTATGTACAGAACACAAGATTTCAACACACTTTCATGTTGCTTTGGTTGGATATTTGTATAGTCTTTCCTCTCTGAGATGATCCTTGGCTTTGATCAGGCATCTGTGGATTTTGGATTGAATTTTTCCATCCTTTTATGGTTTTGTTTTGGGTTTTTTTTAGTTTCAAAGGCTGTTTTTTAGTTTGCAATTGTAATGATGGAAACATATTGGACAAACTCCTGGACCACTGCATAGGAGAAAGCAGAATACCGTAATCAGGATCTGCCTTGCAGATCTCAGAGTTGAATTCTGTCTAAGGTTTACAGACGAGAAACAATCATATAGACTATAGAGGTAGTCTCCTTTTTTTTTTTTTTTATTGTTGTTGTTGCTTTTGTCCATTTTAAGCCTCATTCGTCTCATGGCCTGCCTCACTTCAGCTCAGTTTTAATTATTTTTGTCATTTTCCATGCTTTTGAGTCCCTTTATGGGTCTTCCTCAAAGGATGCCCTTGAAAATGAGATATGTTATCTCCCCTAATGTATTTTTAAAGAAATTAAAGGGCTCTTCAGCTCCTGCTGGGGAAAAATCACATTTGGAGGAGTCTAGTTCTGTTCAGGTCAGATTTCAAGCGAATGGCCTTGTGTGCTGCCCTAATTAAAACTAACAGCCATTGTCAGCTGATTAAATTAGACTTCCAGCTGATAAAAGTAATTTTAAAAAAATTATATCTGCCTGGAAAATTCTGAAAACAGAAGCATGCAAATACCAAAATGGCCTGCTATTGGGGATAGGACAAGATTATGAGGAAAGGCTGAAACAACTAAGGTTATTTATCCTGGAGAAGAGAAAACCGAGGGGGCATTTGATAACTGTCTTCAAATTCCTGCGGGGCAATTACAGAAAGGGTGGAGATAAGCTTTTTTCTCTGGGTGTGGGGGGCAGGCTAAGGAGCAACCTGCTCAAGCTGTGGCAGGGGAAATTTAGGCTGGAGATTAGGAGGAGCTTTCTGACCTAGAGGGCGGTCAGTCACTGGAACAGGCACCTGGAGAAGCTGTGAACTCTTCAGCCTTGGAAACTTTCAAGAGCAGATTAAACAGACACTTGGCTGGGATGGTTCGGTCAGGGATGATCCTGCCTTGAGCTGGGGACTGAACTAGATGACCTCATGAGGTCCCTTCCAGCCCTGCTTTCCTATGATCCTATAAGCTTCTGTGGAAGTTCAGGGCTGAGAAGTTTGGCTTCCTGAAGCTGGAAAGTTTCATTAAAAAAAACTAAACAAGCTTTCTGATGCAACTTCCAGTAATACCCTTCTTTTCATCAGGCTATAATTACTATGTAACTGGGTTTTCTGTGACTGGATTTTGAGTTTATCCATTTTTCCTGTAAATTCAGCGAGTAAAGAGAAACAATAGAGGATGGCTCTGAATACTACTTGGCGGGAGAGAAAGGGAAATGATGGGAAGAATCACCCATGCTTGTCAGTGGCACTGGAACAGTCAAATGTCTGCGTTCGCTTACAAGAAAGTGTGTCACAAACTCATGAACTCTTCTGTATTGCCTGGGACTGTTGAGAAGAAGAGGTGTAGCAAATGTCTTTGCCTGTATGCTGTGGTGTTAAGTTTTCAGCCAGGGTGAGATACAGTGGCCGCATCTCAGCCTTTCAATTGGTTTGGGAAGATGGTGGACTTCAACTAAGTGGACATCAACTAAGTGTGGTGCTACTGTGAATTAATTTGACCTGTTCTCATCCATCAGGGTTGTCTCCTGGGCTTCGCTGTGATGCTTCTGTACCCTGACTTCCTCAACTACACTGGCTGGGCTTGGTATGAATTCACTCTTTGGCAAAGCCTTCTGGAATGTCAAAGGGGCTATAATAGCATGTGAACACATTAATGCAATATTAGATATCAGTGATATTTTGTGTGATGCATAGAAGATTGCAAAAAGGATTAATCCTATTTTCCTGTGCATATTTTGCACTCATGAACTGAAACTCTGAAGCATGTGCATGTGTTTGAATCTGACTTGTGCTTACACATGAAGCTTTTGGCAGAGGCCAAACTTGTTTCCACCAATGCCCAAATAGCATGGAAGGGATGTTCCCATCTGGAAAAGGAAACCCTGCCAAGGGAAGAAACGGACTGCAAATACCATAGAGTTTTCTGTTGTCTTCCACTGTGGTCACAGGAGGAAATGGGAGAAAGAATGGTGTAGTGCAAAAGGGCTTCTCACTCTGGCTTTGGCTCTCTCCCCATTGCAGATATCCATCAAGTGAAAAATAATTGAACTTTTTTTTTCTTTGAATGCAGGGATCAAACCAACTGTAAAGCAAACACACATCCAGACTACTCCATCTCTGTTCATTGATGTGTCCAAGAGAGAGATCTCATCAGCTGTCTTTCTCATTAGGCTCCCTGCTCAATACTGACAATGCAGCAGCATTAGTCTTAGAGATTGTGTTGCCTAGTAATACAAGAAAGGGAATATGCAGCCAATATTAGCCTTTAAGTTAAATAAGAAGTCCTGACTCCACAGAAAAGGGAAAAAAATGAAAGTGCAATATTTTGTTAGCATGATGTGAAAGGGGGAATTCAGTACTATTGATATTTGCTTAGGGAAAAAAAGCAATAATCTAGGCTCAATCTATTTAGCTGCCAGGTGGCTTAGGATAGTAGTTAGGAAGTTTTCAAAGCACTGCAAAAAATAGCTAAGTAATCCTCATGGCCATTGCTTCCTGTGGAGGAAATGGGGAAACTGAGGCAGAGACTGTTACAAACATAGCAGAGATTAGAACTCAGAAACTCCTGGTTCTTAGCTCACTTCTCAGTGCCATGAGATTAAATGTGTTGTGATGGCTGAATATTATGAAGGGGGAGAATGCAGGCCTGAGAAGCTGTTCATTCGTAGTTTTGAATGGCAAAAGGGAACAATTAACTTTCACTCTCATGCTCCTCCAAGGCAAGGACAAAGGGTCCTCAAGTTTAAGATCTCATCTAAAACTCAGAACACTACTTTTAACACAGTGGGCACGTCTACACTTGTATTAAGATGCTTTTCCTAATGCACATTAAATATAGTACCTCCAACGTAAGATACTAAACCAATGTGCATTGGGCTGCCTTATTGCACAGTAACGACTGCACAGTTTTCAGATGGTGCTTAATGTGCAGTAGCCTGTTTTCACTGTACATTAGCGTAATAGTACGGGTTTTTTTACACGACACTTTAATGTGCAGTAAAAAAGGCTACATGTGTAGCACATTAAAGCACATGTGTAGACATACCCAATAGCAGCCACTACTCTGCCCAGAACTGAACTGTTCTGTCAGTATGATAGGTGAATTGAAGTTGTGGTTGAGTATGAAGTTGAAGAATTGTCAACCTGCAAGGCAAGGCTGCATTTCATTCATTTGCATTAATAACAATGGGCTTAGTGCTGAAAGTGTGTCTGGTGCTATACTTGGCGCCAAATGCAGAGTGCCTTCTAACTAACCTTTCATTGCATTTTGTCCTGTGACTCTTTGTAATGACGATGGGATCCCAAGCCCCCGTAATCAGTCAACAAGAAAACATTCTTACTGTTTCAAGAAAAAACATTGAGGGACACCCTGGTACTGGTTGTACATCTACCTCCCATTGAGATTATGTGAAATGCCCCATCCACACATGTATCCAAGGGAACAATTTTGTTCTACTGGTAATTAGAGTCAAAGGGTGACCGCACCAACCCTCTTGCTTATGTCAGTGATTTCCGATAAAGAGCAACTAAGTAACTAGCTAAACCAATTAGCAAATGAGCATCCAATCAATTACAGCAAAACAGGGTAAGCCGTGGAGTATGATAAATCCATGCTGCGTGCTGCTTCTGACACAGACAACAGATTTCAATTAATAGGAAAGAGTAGTGTGCAAGGTACCTCTCTCAGGTTCACAGGTATTCACAGGCAACAGCTGTTATTGCCATAGACGTTTGCAGAGTTGACCCAGTGCCGAGTGAAAGTTCACTGGACAATAGGTGTGTCCAAAAGGGGAGGGTACATTTTTCCTATATGAATTCACTGGGCTGATACGCATTCTCCTTTCTAGGACTTTTCCATAAAGTGATCCTCTTCCTCAGCCAATTGCATGCCCATAGGTATTTGTCTGATGGAGGGGTCTTGTTCATTAACCCAGGACTTGTGTGTGATGTACTGTATATTATACATCTTGAATGTGCATATTATTTTCATTTCAATTAGGTTCTGAGGGCTAATTTCATTCATGACTATTGATTCTTTCCAGGCCATTTGCATTTTATTCTGTTCATTGTAATTTATGTGCTCTGCGCTTTCAGAATAATTTACAGATCTGTCTCATCGAGGCCCCAAGTGATGGATTATACATCCTCCTTCAAAAATGGAGACAACAAACCCTGTATTAATCATTTGATTTCTCTCTGAGGATGCTGGGTAGTTTCTTTGGTTGTTTTCTAGTCACATGGTTTTTGTAGATAATCCTACTTCCGCTGAGTTAGAAACAGGTGACCCCTCATGGGAGTGACCTCTGTTTACTGAAATCAAGTTCTCTTCACTGCTACTGGTTTTCTAATTTTGGCATCCAGCTCCTGTGTCTAATCATTTGAAGCCATACCCGTGTTCTTAGGCCTGAAGGAACCGCTTGGTCCGAAGTCTGCGCCCATTGTGAGAGCTGAATCGGGAAGAACTCCCATCTTTTCCCTTCTGCGAACCCAGAAAGCGTAGAGTATTGTTCGTGGCTAATTGCTCCGGATAACCACCACTTCCTTTCAGTGCATCCTGACAAGAATCATGTTGGCATCCCACCACCTGCTTAACACAGTGAGTTAATCCATTTCTCTCTTTCTTCCCCCATTTTTCTGGGAGGATGCTGTCACATAAGTGGAGATATGGTTCCCCATTAACTTGGGAGAAAAGCTTTCCCTCCAGGACTGATTTGTACAGTGATTCTTACTGAAGTTGTGTGGTCTCTTCATTCTCTTAACTCCCATGGAGTTAAACTGAAGAGAGAGTATCGTCAGGGCTGTCATTCTGTTTAATCTAATATATTTATTAGATCAGGGCTGTCCTAATGCTAAGCAGCCAGGGGTCACACATCCTGCAGGACCATATTAATGGGGGCTGTCTGCCCACTGGGCCATATCAGTAGAGGTCATAGGCCCCCGAGCCACTTGTCGTATGGATACTCTCCCCATCGTCCTACATGCCTGCCCCCCACCACCTCACCATTTCAATGACTCCACATGGACACTCTTCTTGCACCACTACACTCCACATGGCCTCACCCTGAGTGTGCCATGCTGTGCCATGCCATGCTGCACCATCTCGAGGCAGGCACCAAATGAGGAAGCCGGAAGAGGGAGAGGGAGACCAGAGACTCCAGCTGCTGTTGCAGCCAGAGCGATAGAGGAAGTCACAGCTGGGTGATAGCTGCTTGTTGGACAGCCCTGTATTGGATGAACACACACAAGCATTCACACAGAGGCTTCCCCGCATTTTCTAAAAACTTGGTAGAGACCGAGAACAGGATGCAGCGCCTTCAGCTTAACAATGAATGATGTACAAGCATCAAAACAACTTAGTTGAGAGAATCAACCTTCAATCTGGCCCTTTCTCTACACTTCATCCGACTTGTCCTGGGATCAGGCAAACATGGCTGGAAACCCAAGGGCCATGCAATAGCTTGGCACCTGGGAGACAAAACGTAGACAATGTTGCAAGAGGACAAAGACACAAAGGGAATAGTTCTTGAACTGGGGAAAAGAAGTTAAAGAGATTCATATTTCACCTAAGGTGGTTTATCCTCCTATCACCTCTGTTAAAGCAGTATAGTATTTGCCATCTAGCAAGGGACAGTGGCTGTGGCCTGTTTACACCCATGCATGCAAGCTTTGCATGGAAAGAAAATGTTATCTAAAAGCAGCATGTGGAAACAAGACACATACTGCTGGGAGGTTTTCTGTTCATTTCTTTAGTCATGGAGTGCTAAAGCTTCTTTTTCAGAGGAAATAGAACTGGAAAATCTGGGTTTTAGGCGTACGTTTAAAAAAATGATTAAAAGTGGTTCTTATAGCAGACTTTGCTAGTGATAAATTCCTAAACACTCCCTGAAATACAGCTGAGCTTAGATTTTAGTTTGAAACGCAAGCACTTCAGAGGCCAGTTTTAGTGCTTCTCATACCTTTAGCAACACCAGATTACGCTGGTCTCAGTCGGGGCCTGAGATAAGAGATTGGCACTTGTGAATCAGTGCCCTTTGTTTCCGTTCTGCTGTACTCTGCAGCTGTTTCTTCAGACTACCTGAGAGGCCAGGCCTGAAAGATATCCCACGCTTACGTCTGAGCCCTAGTGTGCATGAAGCAAATGGGACCTTGGATTAGCATTATCCCATACTAAGCAGATCCTCAGAGGTGCGCTGGGTAAATGCCATTGCAGCTGAGCTGAGAGAGAGACACAGGCTCACCTCAAGCAGCCATAATGGTCTCTTTAATGGCTTTATACTTGGGTGCATTGTGTGACTTGATGCAAAGCTGTAAAAGGTGGTATGCCCAGAGGTGTTTCTACAGCACGCAGATATGAAAAGCAGATTTTAATTGGCAGACACCCAAAAGAGGTGGGGTATTCTCGACAGATTTCCAGCTCACATCTCTCAAACACGTATTTTTCTTCTCTCATCTTGTCAACTGCTCAGTAATTAGCACTATGGCTACTACTGGGAGGAAACACAACCGGAGCAAAGCCTTCTGAGCTTCCCCTCGAGGTTGCTCCCAGATATACTCACTTGATCACAGTGCTGAAGAGTAACCCTGGTAGAGTAGGCAGCTCCTCCAGCAAATTGGTTAAAAGGGGTGGGTGGGCCTAGCCTGTAGGAGAAAACAGAGCTAGGAGAGAGAAAAAGTAGGAACAAGGGATTCCACCCCAGGAAAGGACATCCTCCCGCAGCAGGGGACAGAAATTGAAGGTTTCTTCTAACGTCTAAGTTTTACTTAGCCCAGGGCAAAATAAATCAATCTGTTTTAACACAAACAGCAAATAATCTCTGTAAAAATCGGTTTTGATCTTCTTTTTTTAAAGGAAAAACTTTGGCAGGCGTGGCTCAGATTTTGCTGATAACTGCGGTGCCTGGGAGATGTTTATTAAGAAATTAATTTTGTTCAATAACGTCCTAAATGGCTTGGGGCCTGCTTAAATGAGACATTTGTTTCCCCAAATGCATTGCCACAGCTACACAGAGAGCTTTGATCTGGAGTCCTCTTAGTTTTGAAGATGGGGGGGTGGGGGGGACCTGCCACTATGGACCTCTCAGGTTTGGAGCTTGCCCCACCAGCTTAGCCCCCAAATTGCCTGAATCTCTTGACCTCCATATTGCATCCATCACCAAATCTGAGAGCCAAAAATCATACTCTAAGCTTCACCGAGAATTAGAAACTTAAGCTAATATTTGTAATCCCACCCTGACACAGCATTATTTGCATCTATTGATTGTGCTTAATTTGTTATTCAGGTAACAGATTTGAATACCTTGAACATCTCAAATATATCCAGTGAAAATTCAGGCACTAAAACAAAGTTTCTATCATTAATAAAGGGACTACGATGTCAACAATGCATATTTAGTCATCTGGAGTCCACACTAAATAGAAAGCAGATAGTTCTGCATGCCCCTGAAAAATAAGTAAGCACCAGATCTGAACTGGACGGTACTGGGAGGGATATCTTGAATGGCACTAAACCAGAAATCCAAGGACAGCCACTGTCACCAGGGATGATTCGTCTATCATTTACACCATTCATTGGAGCCGTGCTCATGGAAAACTGGTGTGAGATCAGCATGAGCCTCCTAGAGTCCCAGTTGCACTATTTCCCAGGAGTATCGGCACACTTTGAGAATGTCATGTTCAGGGCCAAAGGACCAATCCTCCCATGAGTTTTGTGCAGACAGGCCCTGAGGTCAGTGATGCCTATCTAATGAGCTTTTTGTAGAACTGGGGCCCTAATTGAATCCTTTCTCGAATATTGGTTGAAGACACTGATGATATTGTCAAAATGCCTCTTCTGAATTTCTAGTTAGGACTGACTTCAGCATTGATGCTCATAATACTATATATAGAGAGAGGTGTTGAAATGTACTGGCTGTTGAATCTAGAAGTGATACACTTGCATACCAGTGTGCAGAGAGACCTAGAAACCTGCCAATCAACTAGTGTAATTCTACTGAAAATGAGGGGAAATTACAACAAAACGAAATTGTTGCACAGTTGGTGACCTGCACCTGGTTTTCAGTGTATCAGGTCAAGGAGAGTCCATCTCAAGAGTTATCATTAACAGTTGTAAGACTCAACCTGTTCTGAAATCCAGGCCAGACTTCAGGTCCTATTTGTGAACAAGTCCATCACTGTACTCAGGTCTTCAGAGCCCTTTTGACCTCAGGCAATCCAACTTAATTACAAGCCTTTTCTATAGCAGCACTTACAAAAAACCTTACCCTATCCCCAGTTCCTGATACATGTCTCAAAACATCTCAAAACATCTCCTTTGAAGATGGCAAAATGTCTAGTTGATTGGTTCATCTCTCTTTCTCTGAACCTTAGGTGAGTCCTTAAAAGGTCATATCAGCAGAGATTCACACTAAAAAGCAGATAGTTCTACATAGCAGACAACGTTCTTTGGGTGAATCTGATATCTTTTATTAGACTAACTTAACTAGTTGGGGGAAAAAATTGTCCTTAGACCAACATGGCTACAAGCTACACCCCAATAGTTCTCCATGCCCCCTAAAAAAATAGGTGTGCACCACTTCATAGTATGAGCAAGACACTTCCTAGCATTTTGTGGCACAATGCTCATAACCACCTGTGAATGTCATACAATGAACCGAAGGACCCAATCCACATGTCTGAACAGGCCACTAAAGATGAGCAGGCAGGGGATGCTTTCTTCAAAACAGACTTCAGTTTTTTCTCTCTCTTTCTTTCTGAGCCCGAGTCTCAGAGACAGTCTACAAAGGCAAAGCTGTAGGCTGCATGAGAGAGATAAGACACCAAGTTGAAGTACCCGCAGATGGCGGCTGCTATAAAACATCACAAAGAACTCTTTAATTAAGTCTTCCTTTCCCCCTTATTAAAATTCAGGAAAGATTACCATGGAATTTGTACTGTATCTGAAAAACAAATCATAACAATTACACCAGGCTGCCCCAGGCTGGCTAAATTGTAGCTTATTATCCCACAAAGGATTGATAAATCTGTACATTTATATAGAGGACTTCTGTACATCATCATAGCTGCCAGAACAAAGCCTCCTTGCTTTCCATGCCTGGTTTTGGAAAGGAGACCAGCTGGTTCGTTTCCCTTGATTTATTTGCTGCTGCGGTTGAAGTTTAAAAATACATAGAAATTATCTCTCCCATCTACAATTTATCTCCAGTCTGTCAAACTGGGATTCATTCATGCTCTTTTGATACTTATTAAAATTCCATGTAAAAGATCAGTTCTGCCTCAGGGTCAGCGTACATAAAACATCCAGAAGAAACAAAATCTAGGCATTGGACTCTGAATGCCACAGGTTTCCCCTTGAAATAAAGAAACAAGTCCACTTCCTTAATTGTCCTGAAGGCATAAAGCAGGTCTGTTTTGTATTTGTAAATGTTTCAGATGTGAATCTGGATTTTCTCAGTAAATTCTTGAATTGTGGCCCAAGAAAGCTGCTCCAATGAAACAACAACTAGACAGAATCTCTATTAAGAAGGTAGCTTAAAACAGAGCAAGGGCCATACTTTGGCCATATAGAAATCTTATTCTTTGTTTTATATGTAGCATCTAGATTTCACTGTGATGAGTGTATTAGAAATTCAGATTGGTGGTATAAATTATTTAAAATGCATAAATTATAAGGCTCAGAGGGACTATTGCTGTCTTGCCTGACCTGCTGCATGGCATAGGCCATAGGACTTCCCTGAATTAATTCCTGTTTGTATTACTGTAATTTCTTTTAGAGAAATATCTAGTCCTGGTTTTAAAATGTGCAGTGACAGAGACTACATCACAATCCTGTGCAAATTGTTATAGTGAAATTCCCTGTGTTGTTTCAAACTTGTGTCTTACTTGGAGAGTTAATTTGTCTAGGTTCAATTTCTAGCCATTGTTTTTCATCATACATTTATGCCAAATGGAAGAGCCCACTGTTATCCAATTTCTGGTCTCTATGTACCTCCATATCGACTCTGAAAAGTCCATTATATCTTTCTCTGTGGTAAGTTAACATACTGAGCTCCTTTACTCTGTCAGTAGAAGTTATGTTCTCCTATCCTTTAACTGTTCTCGTGGATCTTCTCCAAACCCTCTCTAAGACTAAGTAAAGACAGTCAAAAAGCCTGAGGCTGAATCAATTCAGTCTCTGCAGGTTAGTCTAGCTTGCAGAGATTAAACTGAGAAACAACTGGATACACATTCACTGTTGATTCAGGAAATGCAGCCACATGCCTGCAGTGGCTTAGGCCAGAAGCCAGGGGTCACTAGAGCACAGCTCTGTGTTTATTTCCTCTTCCTGCTACCCCTGAGGGCTCTGGGATTTGCAGTCCAGAATCACAACAGCAGGGCTCTGCAGGGTCTCTCATCAGTTCTTCTTCCTGCTTCCAGGTGCCTCTGGGATTTGTAGTCCACGGTTGCAGCCAGCCATAAGTTTTTAGCAGGGCAGGGCAGCTCTGTACTTGGGGGGAAGGGAAGTTTAAGTTCCCTTCCCTGGCCCCAGACCCCAGTTGGGGTTTGCTGGTGGGAAGTGGGGGGAGTCCTTGTCTCTCCTGCCCCCTGACACCCCACAACCCTCCTCTGCTGCAGCAGACAGCCCAGCCCAGCCCAGAGCTGGAAAGCATGCTGGGATGCTGGGAGACTGTGATTTAATTTGAATCAGGAAGGGGTCTGGGACAGAAGTTTTATAAACTGGTTTGACCCAAATCATTAAGTCTCAGATTGACTTTTATTAGTAACTACATTCAACCAGGTTTATGTGTATTGGACTTTTGTTTGGTGCAGGTTTAAACTAGTTTCTGAAGACTTAAACCAGTTTAAGTGTAACTTCTGTCCCTAACCCAAGTTTTCAATACCCTCTTTGAGCTGTGGATCCTGAACTAGATATAGTTTTCCAGTAGTGGTTGCATCAGTGACTGGTATCTTATCCTACATGCCCTGTATTCCAAAGGTCTCATGGACAACAGCATGGCACTAGGACAATATTCAGCTGTCTATTCACCACAAGCCCTTCACTCTGAGTATTTTTTGCCCCTGTAGTCTGGTATGATGTGTATAGAATGGGATCCATACCTGAGTGTTGGCCAAGTGTATAATCTCCTGTTTGATATTCCAAAACAAAACTTGACTTTTTTCTGTCATAAAGAGAAAGAGTTAGACTTCATTATATCATGCTTTATTCCTAGTGTGGGTATGAGTATCCGTGTGTGTAGTATGGGTAGAGTGTCCGTGTGTGTTATTGGTCTCATGGGGCATTGTTCAAAGAGAGGAGAACTGAGGTTATATCAGAAAGATGGCATGGATCTTAATTTTGCCTTTAATTCTAGCAGGGGGCAGTGTTCAGTAAATGTACATGCTTGCACACATACCTACCCACCACATTGCCCTCTGAAAACCAGTGTGCCAGCTGGATTTTGTTTGCTTGCGCATAAATTAGTTAACCAGTAAAGATCTCATAGCAAACCCAGGGCCAGTTCTAACATCATCAAGAAGTATTATATACAATTCTGTAAAGCTGTACTGGTATAAAACTGGAGTCAGATCAGAAGCTGTCCCCATGAGTTCTGCCTGCCTTGTTTCCCAGGATCCCAGTAAATTTACGTGGGCAGGGGATATATCACAAAAATATAAATAGTTTAAAAAGCCAGTGTCACAAGCTATTTTGAGTCCCAACATTTAGATGTTGTTTAAAATGGGATTTACAAATTGTAGTAAGAATAGAAATGTTTGCATTAAACTTATTAAAACATTTCAGCAGAGTCTGTTTTTCACATGACAACTGCAATCTATTTCTGGTCTCCAAGCTGGATTTCGTTGCACTGATTTCCTCTCATTTTCAAAAAAATTCCAAAGTACTTTCTGCAATACTGATGGCTTGGATTTCCAAGGTGCCCATCAGCAAAGGATCCCCAAGCACTTTGCAAACATTTCATGGTTAAATTAATTATTTGGATTATGTTGGTACTTAATGGCCAGAGATCAAGGCTCACTGGCCTGTTGTGCTTGGAACTGTAATCATGCAATTTGTTGAACATTGTTGACCCCATATGATAGGCAACACTACAAAATACTAATGCATCCTTGAAATCTCTCTTAGGTGTAGAGTGTAGACCAAATAACTCTAGACATGGTAAAATGAGGTAAAAGGCATTGAAACGACTTAACTAAGGTCATGAAGTCGGTGGCAGAGTCAAGGACAAACCCAGGAATCTTCATACTCCGTCGTATGTGGTGAGCCTGAGCAGTGCTCCATCCCTTCAGACAAATATAGTTGTGACTAACCTGAAGCAGATGCAGTTAGGAGGTCTCATGGACAGAGAAAGAGGGTTATAATTTTTCTTTTCTTTGATCTCAAATATACTTTCTCATTACCTCTATAGTCATATACCCAAATGGAGAGTGATTTGCCAACTTTCTACAAATACAATTAACAGCTTAGCTGTGTATGGAAATCACTCTGGATGGACTCGGCCAATGATTCAAAACCTTTCAGATGGCCACAAAATAAATGAATAAATAACTTGCCATATTCGCTCTCGGCTGAGGGCTGAGACATCCCATTTCATGCTTCAGCAGCCCAAAGGAGAAAAAAAGAGAGAGAGAAAGAGAGAGGGTTTTTTTTTTTTTACCTTGTTGTAAAGGGACCTGATTAAGGTTACCTCTAAAACTCTCTGAAGGAATGAACGAGCAAGAAGTCATTTATGGCTCTCCTTAAAAATAAATAAAATAGAGAGGTTATATTTTATATTGATTTTCCTAATCAGCTTGACATAAACCATTAGTCTCTCGGGGCTGCAATGTAAATGTACTCAAATGAAGAGGTGAATAGAGGCCACCCACAGGTAAGTTGCTGAATGTCTCCTTTGGGGCTTCTGTTTCCAAGCCCGACATGTCCCATTTTACCCTTGCTCCCCAGCTTGCCTTATTTCCTTCCCAAAGAGAAATGAGTAGGAAGGAAGAAGAAGGAAACATGCTGGATTGTTGTGGTTCTTGGTTCATCTCTGGTGGCCGCTCAGTCCAAGTCACTACGCACAAGGTGCAAAGCAGTAATCACCGCTGTCCCCTGCCTTCTCCCATTGGTTTCAGATGGATATAATGGGCTTCAGTTCTTGCTCTAAAACCGCAGTGCAGTGTTATCAATCCTGGGGGAAGGGTGGATGCATTTCATTTGGGGTGAAGTGTGGGGAGAATTATACATAACACCTGATTCAGCAGCCCCTTAACTCAAATGAATAGTCCCATCAAAGTCAAAGGCATTTTTCTTGCAAGGAAGGAATGTGGGATGGAGTCTGAGGTTTCTGAAGTATGTTATCTGCAGGGACGAAAGCAACTGGGGAAATGCAAGCCATTATTACTATTACTTAAAAGATATTTTAATTATGTTTTTGGCGGAGTGTTTGAAGTCAGGCAGCATGGTGCATTCTTCAGTTGCTGATAAATGATTGGAATGTCTCCTTAAAATTCAAGGCAAAAAAATGACTGTTTTATTAGCAGGAGGTAGCTAATAATTTCAGGACTACTCCACGATTGTAGAATTTTAGTATTGACGAGCTTCAAAAAAAATTAAAAAATTAAAAAGAAAGAAAGAAAGAAAGAAAAAGGTTTCTTTGGCCCAGAGGATAGAGAAATAGGTGTGCCCGTTTTTTCCTGGTTTGGATCATAAATTTTTGAAGTGCTTTTTGATTCCCTGGCATGCTAATCTGTTTCTTTCTATTAGGCTGAGAAGTTCTTTTTTTAATTAACAAGCAGTGCTATGCACGCAAATTAATTTGCATCTCCTTTTAAATGCGGAGTTTTCAAGAGGAACAGGGGAGAGATCTCCAGAGACCAGTAAATGCACCTTTGTGGAAAGAGATTTTAAAAAATGAGCTTGTGCATTCTTGGAAGCCAAGGGAAACCCAAAGGAATAACTGCTACAGCGTGGGACCTAACTCTTCTGGTTACTGGAGAGGAATAGATCAAGAGAAGCACAGGGAGGATTATGCACCAGGATGCATTTTGTAAATTCCCTTTCTGTCCATAGCATTCCCAATACCATAAGCTATTGGTATAATGATGGTACCAAAGCAGAGGTGTGAGGTTAAGACTTACTCTGGATTTGTGCTGAAGGCTACCACCCAATCAGATTGGCAGGCAATGTAGGGAGAGGCAAAAGAAGTAAACACAGTTAATGGCCCATTTAAAAAATGGCATTGTCACATCAGATGTATTTTCCTACCCAAATATATTTTCCTACATCAAGGCAGAGAGGATCCACTCTCTTGTACATTTCTGTTCAGTTTTTATGCAGCAATACTACACAGATGCATTTTCACACATATTAGACAGCAGGTTCCAACTGTGTGGCTACTGGGGCTAATTACTTCCCCAGTGCATAGCTCATAGGAGATTGTCCATAGTAGCCAGCCTTTTGCAGAATAGATTAATTTTTTTAGATATCAGGAATCAGCTGTGGAAGTCGGGGGTAGCTACCAAGGAGGAGTATACCTCTGTCTCACACTTGCAGGAAATCAGTTAGGAAGGCCGAAGCAGCATGAGAACTCAGGCTGGTAACAAAAATTGGGACAACAAAAGTCCTTCTTTAGGTATTACAGAAAGCAAAAATAAGATGCAGGGCAGCATAGGACCCCTGCAGGATAAACACGGGCAGTTGGTGACAGATAGGAGGGACAATGACAGATAGGAGGGACAAAGCAGAGTTCTTCAATGAGTTTTTTGCCTCTGTATTCTTGAACTCAGATCTAGACACATCTCCCAAATGCATTACTGACAGAAGCAGGAGAAACACCAGCCCACCAGCTGTCAGCAGCCATCTAGTAAAGACACACTTGGAGGGGCTGGATGTGTTTAAATCAGTAGGACTGGATGAGCTCCACCCAAGGGTGCTGAAAGAATTAGCCAGTGTCATAGCAGAGCCACTGGCACAACTGTTTGAGCGCTCATGGTGCTCAGGTGAGGTCCCAGGGGGCTGGAAAAGGGCCAGTGTGGTCCCTATTTTCAAGAAAGGGAGGAAAGAGGATCCGGGTAACTATAGACTGATTAGTCTCACCTCTATTCTTGGGAAAACCCTCAAAAAAATTATCACGGATCACAGTTGTAGGAGTCCAGCAGGTAATATAATACTGAAGGGCAACCAGCACGAGTTCATAGCAGGTCCATCCTGCCTGACTAACCCTTGTTTCTTTATATGACCATGTCACTAAAAGCTTAGCTACAGGAGTCAAGGTAGACGTCATCTACTTGGACTTTAAGAAGGCCTTCGACACGGTATCTCATCCTATTCTTGTAAACTTATGAATGGCTGTGCCATAGACAATTACACAGTTGTACGGGTGGCAAATTGGCTTAAGGGTTGTACCCAGAGAGCAGTGGTGGATGGGTGTAAGGGAGAGAAGGAGGCGGTGGGCTCCGTGCCCACGCGAAGCCCAGCCAATCAGCCGCCCGCTGGCTTTAGTGGCGGAGCGGGAACTTACCTTCCCCAGGTGTACGGGGAGAGGAGGAGCTGGTGCCCATGAGGCCGACATAAAAGAGAGGCCAGGGACGGCCAGAGAGGAGGACGCGGAACCGGAAACAGGCGGCGGGGAGCCTGAAATCTGGCGGAGCTCATGGCAGCAGATGCAAGTGGTCCTCCGGCACAGTAGGAGCCTTTAGCAGAGGGGCCAGCCCCAGCAGGGTCCTTGGAGGCCAGGCGGATGGCCTGGGGGTGATTGACTTATTATACGGTCGGCTGGGAACGGCTGGAGCCTGCAGGAGCTGGGTGCCACATTGATTGTATTATAAGAGTGGACCGACCCCAGGGAACTGGTAAATAGTGAACTGCTATATCGCCGTTTGGAAGCGGTTGTAACCCAGTGGGAGCCGGGTACCGCATTGACTCTAATATAAGGGGCACTCGTTGTCTGTAAGTGCCGTAGCCCCGGTAATAGGGGCAGAACGGCCGCAGGGAGCCCAACTGTAACTTGAGGAACCTACCAAGGTCCATGATAGAGCTAGTCAGGAGCTAGCAAGGGGTTAGGCCCCACGGCCTGCAGGGAACGTAGGAGGTTGGCAGCTGAAGGCTGAAGCCGTCGCTGCACACGTGGAACCCCTGGCCGTAATATTTTGCGTTAATCCATATGTTTTCTTTCTGGACAATCTGAGTTGCTGAGCCGGGTGAGCGGCCACCACCCAGTGGAACGGGTGAGGGTGTAGGGGTGGTGAAGCCCTCAGCAACGTGGGATCCATAGACACCGAGGAGTCTTCTAACTGGACGACATGCGCCAGAACACTGGAACCAACTCGAATATCATCAAAGTCGTGGCAGGTGAGGCAAGCGCGTGTGAATGCCCAACACACGGTGAGCGGACCCTGGGTGACCGGTAAGCGACCCCGCCGTGGGGAGGTGGTAGAGGACGACCCCCCCCCCCAACAATGGGTTGGTATCAACCTCGAAAGATGTGGGAAGTGGGATCCCCCAAGAGTCCTTGGGTTAATCCCTGGGCTGGTACCATTTAGTATCTTCATCAGCGACCTGGATAAGGGTGTGGAAAGTGCTCTGTTCAAGTTCACAGATGACACCAAACTATGGGGTGAAGCAAACACGCTGATCAGAAGACAACGAATCCAGGTGGACCTGGAGAGGTTAAAGAAGTGGGCAGAGAACAATAGGATGCAGTTCAACAAGGACAAGTGTAAAGTGCTGCACCTAGGGAGAGGGAATCACCAGCACACCTATCGGTTGGGGGATGACCTTCTCAGGAGCACAGCAGCAGAAAGGGACCTCGGAGTCATTGTTGAGTCCAAGATGAATATGAGTCATCAATGTGACGAAGCAATTAACAGAGCTAACAGCACTTCATCATGCATTAGGACGTGCAAGTCCAGGGCGGTGATACTTCCCCTCTATGCGGGGAAGCAGTCAGGCTGCAGATAGAGTACTGCGTCCAGTTCTGGGCACTGCAATTCAAGAAGGAGTGAACAACCTTGAGAGGGTCCAGAGGAGGGCCACTCATATGGTTAGAGGCCTTCAGGGAAGCTCTTATGAGGAAAGGCCGAGGGACCTGGACCTTTTCAGCCTCTGCAAGAGAAGGCTGAGTGGGGGATCTTGCGGCAGTGTACAAATTCACCCGGGAGGTGGGGCAGGCAGCGTGGAATAGGAGGTGCTCTGTTTACCAGGGCACCCCTTGAAATAACCAGAAACAATGGCCACAAGCTGATGGAAAGTAGGTTTAGGTTGGACATCAGAAAAAACTTCACGGTTAGGGTCACCATAATCTGGAACAGGCTCCCAAAGGAGGTGGTGCTCTCCCCTACCTTGGGGGTCTTCAAGAGGAGACTGGACAAGCACCTGGTTGAAGTCACATGATCCCAGAACTTGCTCCAGCCACTGGCAGGGGGTCGGACTCAATGATCCTTTGAGGTCCCTTCCGACCCTAGCATCTATGAATTTATGAATCAGAAAAGAGCAACGCCAGTGAAGTTCTGTTCTCTCTCCAGTCACCCGAATTGTTCATCAGCTGGACACCCACTGTGAAAAATATGGCATTCTCCACAAATTTCTGTCTGTTCTGCATTGAGGATTCAGCTATGTTCTCTGCTCATGGACCATGTAATAGACTAAGTAATGTAATTTTTATGTAAAAAAATGAAAAGGCAACTTCACATTTCAGAAGAAAGTAGTAGAAGAGTTAAAAGGAAAGTGGTTGGCTGGAAGTTTATGAGAACCCAGGGTTGTGAAAACCACATCAAGATGATTGGTACCGTTGAGAAAAAATAATAGGTGCTTGGAACATAAAGCGTATGTCAGAGGAAAGAGAAATAGAGGCATGTTGGAAGACAAAGTTCCAGAGAAAAGAAAAAAGGGGGCTACGAAGAGAGGGAAGGAGGACAGTAAGAAGACCCACATTGGACCAGTGGAGAAGGGTCTCGGTTCCCTCTTTTTCAAATATCTATATGCTGAAATACAAAGTACCATATTGCTCACTGCAACCTATGAATGGGATGGACATTTTTCTCTCCCCGAGGAATCTAACAAGTGCTTTTGACGTATCTTCTTACAAGTCAATCAAATGTAATATTTAACATGATGGGATTTGGCTTATATGAGAATCACTCATTGCTTGCTCTGTCTCTGAGCCTCTTCATGCCAGAGTGAGTTAACCTCATAGGCCCGGAGTCAAATTATCTTGCAAAGAGTTTTACTGGTATTTGGGTTTTGTAGGTATTTGTGGCCAAGCTGTTAGAAAGGTTAATGAACGCTGCAACTCAGCTCCTGGGCTGAGTGAAGAAAAATAATGGCTCTACCAATTCTTCAGTTCCTTCACTGGTTTCTGCTCTACTTAAACGGGAATTGAATGTAATAAGAGACAAGAAGGAAGTTAACGAGCAACAAATTAATTGTAGGAAAACCCAGCAGGAGGCTTCTGCCATGAAAAATCCTGTACGCTAAATTTAGCCTACATGGATGAATCCACACAACATAGATATTTGGTTCTCTGTGGACAACTAGCAGCAGGACACCTTGTGCCACTGCCTAGCTGTCCCTGGATAGGGTAGGAGAGGCTTTTATTTACTTTTTTTGCTCGGGTTTTTTGACCCCTGGGTATCCCTGCAAAAAAACCCTGCACTGCTCCTTTGTAACACAGACAGAGAACCCCCTACACTGCTTCCTAGCAATGCAGACAGGTCTGCAGTGCCACATACCACATGACTGCCACTCTTTGGACATGGCTTATGTGTATTAATTCACCATAGTTACTGTGCATTAAATTTAGCACCTGTAATAATTCAATGCTCAGTAACTGGTGCTACTGCACAGTAGCGCCAATCCACAGCTAATTAGTGATGCTAATGTGCAGTAGACTAATTCTACTGCATATTAGCACAGCTTTCACTGTGATGCAATAGTGCACAGTAGAATTAGTCTATTGTGCATTTAGCATCTTGTGTATACACGCCCCTTATTTATAACTAGATATCAATACCAGTTCAGACGTTTTGAGTGAGGGCATCAAATCTTCTATTGGTCACCTGAGTTTGCAACATGAAGCTCCTGTTACATCTCCATTTCCCTTTAGATGATCCATCAGAGCAGTAGCCAGCGTGGGTCTTTGCCTTCTCCAGCTAGGCTGGGACTGAACAGTGGTGTCAGGGTGGTTATGGTTTCTTGCTATTGGTCCAGGGACCATAAATTCAATTCTTGTCTAAACTTGCCATATGCCCCCAGATCCTTCACCTGTATAAAGATCCTTGGCAATTCAGACTGGAGAGCTGAAAGTAGCAGGGCTGATTCTAACCACACTGTTTCCTGATTGCCTGTAGAAAATGGGGAAGCTTCACCTTACAAGGTATTTAGGTTCAGGTGAGCCTCCGACTCCTTTTTAGCTCACTCAAGAGACTGAGATCTTATCCCTTCAATGCAGAACTTGTTTCTTTTATCTGTGCTCTTCTAGTTCAGCACTTGACCACTGCAAAGTTCTCTACATCTGAGATCCCTTTGTAGAGGAAGCAGCAGGAGAAGGCGACTGCCCTCCTACACACCTTGCTGGGAACATGTATCGCTAGGGCTCTGGGGTCTAAAGTGGCTGCTGACTGATCTCTGAGTGAGGCCTAAGATCCAGTGGCAGTAATAGAAACTTGCTCTTCACTGGGGGGTGGCGGGGTGGAAAAACTGTTCTTATAGCAAATTCCAGTTCACTGACAACATAAACCCTAGTGAAGACAAGGCAGTTTGCATGAGTTAGCAGGTTGAGTTAAAAACCAAGCAGTCCCGCAGGCTTCCAGTCAACCTGCTAAGTTGTGAGAAAATGAGCACTGCAGCTGTCCCAAGGCAGGTTTCTCCTCCACGTGTCATGCATGGCACAGCGGGACCTTCCCCTTGACGCAGAGTTGGAGATTTCTTTTTCTGTCTGTTGCTACCCTCCCCTTAAGAGAAAGTGAAGTGTAAATCAATGAATCTCTCATCTACAATTATCACCACCAGCTATAAATTGCTATGAGAGGGTGGGCAGGGAGCAGAGTCTGCCGTTCACGCAGCTCGGTTCCCTTCTGTGCTCTGCCGGCTGGTAAACGATTCGAAGGAGGAAAGCGTGCAGGATGAAACCCAGAACAGGAAACGTTCTGCTTTGCAAATACCTTTTGTCAGCTGAAAATTGCACTTGTAAGAAAACATTGTGGTTAAAGACCAACATCTTTACCTCTAATTTATACTGACAGCACGATGGAATCATTGCCAGGGCTCCATCGCCTCTTTCAGCATCATGACAAGGGGATTATTAGGAGACAAATCAATTTATACAAGGCAAACGACAGATTTAACTCTTGGTGTGGTGTTCGCTTGCAATTGACAGTGAATAAACGTCTTAAAACGAAGCCTCGAGGATGACCCAGTTACGAGGCTGGGCATGGATAAATACTTCTGGGTTAACAAATTCCTGCTGTCTGCATATCAAGTTCAGGGTGAAGAATCTACCTCAGACCCTGGGGTCAAACATTATTTAAATGACTCAATTCTCTTCATACAGAAAATGGGAATTAAATGGACACTGTCAGCAGAAATCTCATGCCAACCATTTAAGGGCCAGATTCTCAGGTGGATTAAATCACTGCTGGAATTGCCACGTTTAGCAACGTGGCACAGTGTTGAAACCCTCACATTTAGCAGGAGCAATCATACCAGAATGGAGAAAGTGGTGCAGGAGACCCTGCAGTGAGTAGGTCAGGGATTATGTACTCCCAGAGCATGTGTCCTTCTAGCTCCCAAAGGTCGCTTTATATCTTGAAGTTTGAGGGCTCCTCTCTCGTTGGAGTTATTCCAGTTTTCATCAATTTAGGATCTATGCCAAATTCTCTCCTTACGTTGCTAATAGCACATTTGCATTGAAGGTGTTTCGCAGTGGATCGAGTTTTTCTTTTTAAAGACTGCACTTTCACTTTTAAAAATGGATTTAGTCCATGTGGTGAACACTGACTAGCCTGTGTGCCCCATTTCACTTTCCATTTCTCCTCATTTCAATTTCTAGACCTCACACTGAGCTAGCATATTTTGATCTCCAAGCCTGCTGGGGCATGTTGATATAAAATAAGAGGTCAGTTTCCATTTATGTTTAAAAAGTACAAAAATGTTTATGTATGCTGCTGCTGCAATTTGATTTAACCCCGGCTGCAGAAAACAGAAGACCCCAACAAATATGAGGAATGTTAACAGGAAGGTAAAGCGGGGGGAGTAGATGCCATTTCTCCGTCCTACCTGGGAACAGCACTTTGAAATGAACTCTGCATATACCAGCTCAGAGTGCACATGAAGAGCTGAGACAATAAAAAGGTGAGGGAAGGTTGATGGTCTGGGGGGATGGCAGGTGGGATGTGCATACTTAGATGTGCCCTGAGGCCGGGGAGGGGGTAGAGAACTGCTCAGTCTCTCCTGACCGGTTCTATCTATCCTCAAGATATTTGTTTCCAAAACTGTGGCTATTCCTGATTGTTTCTTCTTATAAACATTTGCCTCGTTGAATTAAATGCATGTGGCACAATGTTTTCTTATTTAACAAAATGCAGTGGTATTCCACAGTCAATGATGCAGTGTCACCACCACAGGCTGTATTACTTTCTGTTATAGCACAAAGACTTTCAGTTGAAGTTTTGTGTTGTTTAACATTTTCCCTGTCTTCTAGGAAACATTTAGCTTAATGTTAATCATCATTACAGTTTTCTTACATGGACAGTGGAGAAAACGCAGCAGATGGACAGAAAAAGAAAAGGATCCAATCCTATCTGGCTGAGCAATGTGCTTTTGCTTTCCTCCCCAGTGGACTGTTCTTTGGCTTCTGGTCTCATTTTGGTGTTGCAATTTTCTTTAAAGCTGGTTATAAATGAAGTCTCTCTTCAGCAGGAGTTTGGATCCTGTATTCATTTAATGGGCCACAGAGAGAGATACTGATTTACACTGAAGATTTAATTAGCAATAGCTGGAATTATGATTTAAAAAGCTACAATCCTCTGGTTGGCATATTTGTTCTCTTTTCCTCTCAATTCTTAAGGACTAAAGATTGAAATAAAGTTTTGACACAGCTGTGCAGTCAATGCACAATGGTACAAACACCCTGACAAATTTCCAGTCCACTCCAAATTCTTATCCTTCATGCAGGTTTCCAGCTGGCATATGTTCATTCCTGCTGTACTTACTAGCAGCTCAAGTAGGGCTCATTCACCAGGAGCAGAAAACCCAAGAAAGCTTTTAGAAGGAGCAGGATGGCCTATTGAACCACCACGAAATCTGTGAGGCATCTAAATCTTCAAGGTCTTCTATCACTACAAACCATTGCAACGTGTCTGGTTAATGGGCTTTAGGTGGACTGAGGTGATTCATCATGAGTACATCTGCATTGTATAACTGCTATCATGTTGAGATTAATGGAGAAAACTAAAAGAGCTGAGTCTGGAGGAGAAACTGCAGTGACTTCTAGCCACTGCCCAGAGAACTGAGGTGCAGGCGTAACTGTAGGTCTAGATTGTGCGAAGAAGGTACCGTGTCTTTCTCGTTGGCTGGGAGGGTGTGATGAAAGAACATATTGTGGAGGAATAGCCTGGAGGTCATGGCCCAAGAAGAAGCAGCTTTTGGGCCTTGGAGGTCAGTTCGTTGCTTGCGGCAGAAAGTGGTAGCATGGAGTCAGGTACTTTCCAACTGTAGTCTGCTTCTTTATCAGATTTCACAAGGCCAGTTTCCTCGGCGAGCAAGTGTAATCAGCTGTACAGAGACATCCAGTGTGGCTCTGCAGATCCCTTCTCAGTTGCCTCCTTGGACTTCCATCTCCCTCCTGGACTCGCACCTGACTCAAACAGCTCCAGCTTGTGCCCCTTCTCACAAGTGCATTTTTCACTTGGGAATGCCCTAGTTCAAAGCTCATCTCAGACCAAAGCCAGGAAATTGACCCTCCTTTAGCGTAAGTTCTCCGTCAAACAAAGCTTAGAAAGGTTCAAGCCCAGACAAGTAAGAATGGCTTATTCCGAACGATACTACTACCAGAATGGTGTCCTTAATGCTTTCTATGGAGCGTTGCACCCTGGGGGCTGATAGATCATGGGCCCTCACACCAGTTGTGAGCATCTTTCCACTGTGGCGGTACAGAAGGGAAACCGAATTACAAGAAAAAATGAGAAAGAAGGACAGACTAAAAGCAAGGAAAGAAAAAGGGTGTGAGCTGAGGAGGAAAGAAGGCTGAGAAGACACTCTGAGCAGGTGTCACAAGCTGAGAAGGAAAGAGAAAGCAGGGAAGAGAGAACCGGGAGAGGAGGGAAGGGAGGAACAGGCATTCACGAAGGGCAACATAGGAGAAATCAACATGGTTTCATTTTCCTTCACTGGAAGAGCCATCTCTCAGCACAGAGGGCTGGAACTGCTGAGCTTTAGGGCTGTGCGAAGCTTTGAGTGGTGATTTGATTAGGAGGAGATTCGGCCCGATTCAGTGGCCAAATCTCCGAATCGGAATCAAATTCAATTGAATCAGGGGACCAATTAAAAGGTCCAAATCGATTCAAAGTTCTCTGAATCAATTCGGAAAAGATGTGGAGAGCTTCAGTGATTCGGGTAGTTCCTAGTAGCTGTTGCAGGGAGCTGGACCTGGACTCCAAGCTGGTACGTAGGGGTGGGATAGTGGGAGCTAAAGGAGGAGGGAACCAATGGGGGGGGGACCCTTCCAGGCCTCATCACCTGCCTGCTCCCCCAGCCCCCCCATGAGCACCCCTCGATACCCACCTGCTCCCTCAACCCGCGCCCCTCATGGCTGCCCTACTTGCCCCAGCTCCAGCCCTTTAAGAAAAAACAAACAAATAAAACAAGCCCCAGGCTCACCAGCTCCTCAAGCAGCCTTGGGGCTTCTGGGGGCTCGTACAGAGCCCCTCATGCAGTGCAGGACAGTGTGGGGCAATGGGGATCATCCCCCCCACCTCCTGGAAGAAGCTGGTAAGTGGAGGCTTTTTTTTTTTTAAAGGGCTGGAGCTGGGGTAGGTGGGGCAGCCATGAGGAGGCTACAATGGGTGGGGGGAGGGGGACTCATGCAGAGCCCCCCAAGTGGCATTGGGCAGTGGGGATCACCCCCTGCCCAGAAGCACCCACTGAGTTGGGGGGGAGGTTCCAAGAGCTGGGAGCTGGGCCAGGTTGAGCAGCCATTGTGGGGCTGGGAGAGCAGCTGGAGGATGGGGGCCTGTGTATTCAGAGATTTGGCAGCAGCTGAATCGATTTGGGATGGTGATTCAAATCACTGAATCAAATCACTGTCCCCTGAATCAGCCAAATCTGAATCCAAAGCTGCATACTGTCTGGGTCTGAATACTAGCTGCTTTGCAAAGGCCTACTGAGCATGTCCTGAGGGGCTGCACTACCTTTCACACCTCTGCTTTCCACAGTGGCTCCAGCCTGCTACTTGTCTTTCTGGATCAGGGTCCAGGCCTCCTGAGAGGATTTCCATTCTTGCCTTCAGCTTCTGTAAACTGCGCCTTTAAAATGCTCAAAGATATTCACTAACAGATCTTGTTGATAGGTTTGTGGAACACAAATTAATTGCAGAGAATAACAGCTCCTACACACAATGTTGCTTCAGCAAGTTATATCCCTCTGCTTGATGCTTGGCTGGGCTATGTGTTGCGAGTTATTTGTCTCTGTCTAATTCCTCGGAGCACAGTGTCCCCTCACAAAATCTCTGTCAAAAGGCATAACTAATGCATAACATAATGGAGAGGGTTAAAGATTGCAGTATGACAGTTTGTGTCATTGTCAATTAGTCCTTGCATTACAGTAAAGCCCACAAGCTCCAATAAAGATCAGGGCTCCATTGTGTTAGGTACTCTATTAACCTGTAGTAAGAAATAGTTCTTGCCACAGAGATCCAGTGGTCTACTGGATAAGAAAGGCAAGTGGGGGAGCATTATGACTGTTTCTGATGAATAAAATGGACAGAGAGCCATTTCACGATCCGGTCTGTACTATACAGGTTTATTGGTTTAGCTGTGTTGGCAAGGGATGTGTAAGTGTGACAAGGGGAAGATCATGTGGCTGGATGCAGTGCCTGCCCACCCCTCTGTCTAGGGCAGTCCACCATGTCTCTCCTGCCACGACTTGCTGTTCAATAATACAAGATGAAATAAGTGGGAGGCTGACCATTTAATGCCCGGATGCCATGGGGTCTACCCACGGCTCCAACTTCCCCTTACTGTGTCCCATGCAACACAGGTGGCACCCAAAATTGTAGCTGCTCTGAGTAGAAGCTGGTTAAATTTGCTCCTTTCTGGGCCTCTCACACTCACTCATGCACTCTTCCCCCTCTTACCAGACCTCTTTCATGTTGCCCTTCACTGGGCCTCTTCCAACCTGCCCTGCTACATTGAGCACTAGGCTTTTCCTACCCCCTTCCTAGGGCCACTCTCTACCCCTTACTGGGGCCAACTCTATGCCCCTTTCTGGGGGTTTGGGGTCTTATACCCCCAGGGATTCAGGTGCCTTTCCCTCAGAGTGCCTGGCCCCATTCTCTGATCTAACACCAGTGGGTAGTGGGGGCTAGGGCCATAAGGTGCCCCTACCCACCTTTCACTGGGGAGGCAACTGGCCTGGCATTTCTGGGGGACTATCCCACCATGAGTAGTCCCACCAGGCCATCCTTCCTCAGTTTCAAGTCATACCCAGGACCAGGAGCCTCCTGCCATCCCCATAGCTCCTACCCTTACCTCCAAAGCATTTCTGAGCAGCCATCCAGCCAGATGTTGTTCTGCCAGCTGCCGGCAGTGGCTTAGCCCTGAGAGCTTGAGCTAAAATGGAGTCCGCTCAGATATCTCCTCCAATCACATGGCCCTCACCAGTTCATGTGCCCCTCTTATCAGGACTGGCCTGCACCTGCCAGCTGCCCTGCTGCCACTCAAAGCCCTTAAAGTGACAGGCACCAAAGGTGCTCTGTCACAGTAGGATACACAAGAAGTCTGTGATAGAATCATAAGATCCTAGAAAATTAAGGCTGGAAGGGAACTCAGGAGGTCATCTCATCCAACCCCCCACTCAAAGCAGGACCATCCCCAGATAGACCATCCCAGCCAAGACTTTGTTAAGCAAGGGCTTAAAAACCTCCAAGGGTGGAGATTCCACCACCTCTCTGGGTAGCCTGATCCACTGCTTCACCACCCTCCTAGTGAGAAAAAAATTCCTAATATCAAGCTTAAACCTCCCTGCTGCAACTTGAGACCTTTGCCCCTTGTGTCATTTGTCACCAGTGAGAACAGTCCAGCTCCATCCTATTTGAAACCACCCTTCAGGCAGCTGATAGTATGATCCAGAATTCTTCTCTGGACCCATGTCTTTCATCACAAGCTTTGAATGTAAATGTGTGGTTTATACATTAAAAGTTGGGTAGCTATAAATGAAGAACATACAAAGTGCTGAAATGGGTTACGGAGGAAAAGCAGTATGACTATTTAATGCTGTTACTGCAAATGGGAACGATATTTAAGCTTGACTTTGTGCTGGAAAGTTTACTACCCGGAAGGAAGAGTGAATTCTGTGTGCCTATATCCCTTTTCTGATAGGGATCTGTTCTGGCTGAAAATAAGTCTCATGTCTAGCTCATTCCTTTCTGAGCAGGAGGACACAAATTAATTAAGTCTCAGTCACCTGGTTGCTGTTTGTTTGTGTTTTTAAGCTACATGGTGATGGCTCTCAAAATATTTCCTGTTGCTTGTCTGGGGAGGAACTTTCCTCCAGGCAGTAGTGTATAATCCAATCATACAAGACACTGCGATGAATTCCATCTTATTCAATAAAATAAGACATCAGGTGGAAATGGGACTCTTATCAGAATCCCTATTTGCTTACTCAAAAAGTAATGCTGCTTGAGCCATCAGGACAGGAGAGCCAATATGTTGTGGATAATGATGGTTTTCTGTGGTCTATTGATTCTCTGCATTCTCATTTTCACCAGTAGCTTTCAGACACATTTAATATTTCATAAAAGGTAGTGATCCCTCTGAAATTCTTTGGGATGGTCCTGGTTTTTGTCTGGTTTGTGCTGCTTCCCACCAGATGGAAAAAAAAAATCTCTTTTTATTTCTGCTTCATGACAGTGGCTCTGTGTCCTGACATCATTTTGTAATGTATCCCTTAAGGGAAAATAACAAAGGTTGTAACTCTACTTTTCAGATTTTTTTACCCCATCGGCTTTTATTTTGCAAATTCTCCTAATTCTAAAGGCTCAGTTCCATTTCTTGCAAATACCACTTAGAAACTATTGAGGATCATATTTTCATAATGGAGCATTTAAGTCTAGCCTTGGCTTCTTTTTCTTAAATGATGTCTTGAATTTAATTATATTTCAGTTCTCTAGATCTCTAGTGCAAGGTATATCCGTGGACATTTAGGGGGCTTTCAATTACATTTTCGAGAATTAAAATTTTATCTGGATATGAAAAATACAAATTTTATCTGGATACAAAAATGTCTGCTTCCTTATAAATAAGCTTCAGTCCTTAACCCACATATGGGGAGATGGCCAGTGCTCTGTTTTCAAGTTGGGGGACAGAATAAGCTCCAGCATCAGGTAGAAGACCTACAGATTTTTTACTTATTTTTAACCTCACTCTAAATCCACATAAAAAACCTTTCCTACTTATATCTGATCCTGTACTAACCAGCACATGGAACAAATGTTTTTAAGCCCTACTACTGACAGGGCAACATTGTAGCAAGAAATAGACTGATGCTCCAAATTAAAGTGATATAATCTGGGCCAGACCAACTGAGCTGCTTTCAGTACAGCCGTTAGACTAGCATAAAAGATACTAGTTGGGGGGTCTATTCCTGACTTGGGGCTGTGTTTCCAATTACCCGCTGCATGGGGCAATGAAAATGAATCTGATGCACACAGGTAAACTCTCCATCCTGCTGGAATCTGAGATGGAAAGGATCCATCAGGATATCTGATCCATCACGGAGAAATAGGTGAAGGAGGAACCGCAAGGCAAGAGAAACACGCTCCTGGTGCCGGCAGTGTGGGGCTGCTCCAGCTCATAGCACATCCCGTAAGTAATCAAAGGTGTATATGATGGCTGCTATAGCTGCCACCTGAGACCAATTACATCTCAAGTACCCTTGAACCAGACAGACATAAAGGTGGTTTAGGGCCACACTTGCCATATGAACCTTGGGCTTTGCTTCCCAAGCAGCATCTGCCCCTAGATTTGAAGTGGTGGTTGAGAAGGGAAAGCCTCCTTAGCTTATTAGCAAGCCACTGACTGCTCTGATTCCCCTTCTAGCACTGATTCCAAGGAGCAAAGTAGTTGGCTTGATAGGTAATTTTTTAAGCCTCGTCAGGCAGGTTTTTAATCTCCTCCAACCCCAAAAGGGCTGAATGAGTTCAGTTAAATGGGTATGACAGTGTTGGTAAGGGTAAGCAACTTTGCAGGGCTCTGCAATGTGGAGGTCTTTTCCCAACTTTTTTGAGGGTATGTATGTAACTTCTAGGGAGTGAGATGAATTCTTAGGAGCGTCTGCATGCACGCGCACACACACACACACACACACACACCCGCACTCACACCGAGTCAAGCCATGAGTCTGGTCTCACACAGGTTTTACAATGGCGTAAGTCCATTGCCTTTGTGGTGTTTTACTCTTGTTTCATATTCAGGCCTAGGAGAGGAGGATCATGCCCAAAGACTCATAGATCCTCAGCGTACTGCATTCTGTCACATCTTACCCAGGAACCAGAGAGCCTTGATGGAAGAGAAAATAAGTAATTTATCATGCTGTAGGGCTAGGCAGCGCTAACAAATGTACTCAGGAGAAAATAGAAAGCCATTTTAGAATGTATGCTTCTCTTGTCCCATAAAAATACACCAAAATCTGTTATGTGCATCATGACGCTCAAGCATCAACATCCAATAAGCACCACCTTTATGAAGGATATTATCTATTCATTTGCAGAAATGCAGACCCATAGACTGTCTCTGTAAAACCTTACAACATTAGCAATATTTTTTTCTTTTAAGACAATCCTCTTTTGGGGTGCCTTTGGCAGGAACAAGATAAATATAGGGCAGCACTGACTCTCTCTAAGGTTAAAACTGGAACAGAAGTGTAGAAATGTTTCTCTCATTTTTTTGGATCATGCCAGGTGTTAAAGTGATGCCAACTTGAGATGAACAGAACTAGAATGGTTTGGTTAAGTGTGAGAGGAGTCCAAGAGTTTGGGATCTCAGTAAAATCTTTTTGAAGACTCAGATTTGCAAATTCTTAATTATTTATACAGACTTTGGTAAGCTTTTGACCTTATATAAATAACCATTCATAATCCAAGTATCACAGCTTTGGAGATTTAGATATCCCTTCTGGATAAGAGATGGATGATCTTGTATTTGAAATGCAGGACATGGATTCAGATTCACATGAATGTACTGTTTTCAATGGGAAATGCAAGAACACTCGAGCATCTTTGGGAATTAAGATAATTGTGTTAAGGCTGGATACAAAGCTCATAAAAATTAATAGGAGTCATTGTGCTGACTTCTAAGGACATTTGATTAAGCCCATTGTAAATAAATGTGATTTTAAGTGATCAGCTTCAGATGCCTGTGAAATATTTGGCTTGTAACATGTTCTTTATTCTGCTTTATGAAACAGGGCTACTGCTAAACTAGCTTATAATGTATGTAAAGCTCTGTGGGCCACATTTGAGAAGGTTTTTTTGAGGTGACCAAAGATGCTGAGAAGGAGCTAGTGGGATTTTCAGAAGCAATGAGCTGCTTAACTCCCATTGATTTTATGCCAAAACAGTTTTGAAAATCTGGTCCGTGGGCATGAAAGGTGTGTGAGCAAGTAAGAAAAGTATTCTTATCAATTATCAGCACTGTTAATCCCAAGTATATAAAAATATGCGAGTGAGTCTTCTCCCTGCCCTCCAAAAATCAAGAAATTTAAAGAAAATCCCAACATTTGGCTTATTTTGATAAGCTTTCTGGCTTCTGAGCCTTTAGGTTAACACTGGGTTCACATTTTCAAGCTTTTCTATGCAACCCTAAGGGCTGGCATAGAGATTACTCTCATTTTTAATGACAGGTGAGATTCAGACCTAATTGCACATCTCCAGGAGTTGCAACTTTAAGGGAAAAATCCCACAAAGATCAAGAAATTTGACGAGTTTTGCACTGTATGTTAAGAGAGAATAAACATCTTCATTCATTTGCTACTGACTTCTGGGACAGACTCATGCATTTTCTATTACTGTTGTGGGTTACTTCGATTTTTATGCAGCCAACAAAAGCATTTGTTTGAACATGTTCACAAAAATATTATTCAAATGCCTTTGTTTTTTGCTTGATCTTGAACCATTCAAGATCCACTCAGTAGAGAAACTCCGGGTGTCTTGAATGATGCAGCATCAAGCTGACTATAAGAAGAGTCATCGTACACACAATAACCAAGTGTGTCTGCTCAGTTGAGTCACCCTTAACCAGGAATAGCTGGGTGACTCCCTTTCCTTTCTTTCTATGGATGTGCCCATTCTCTCCCAGGTTATAGTGCAGTTGCAAATATAGAAAATCTGAGAATCCCAAACTCCCAAACTGAAAAAAATTAAATTAGGACTTGCAGTGTGAAGTCTGTTTCTTCAGGGCACATGTTGAGAGAATGGACAGTGATTTGAACTTTTTCCTCTAATAGTTAAAGATGAGCCCAATGTGAGACTTCAAAAGACCAGGAGGCCAAAATATTGGTGGTGAGGACGATGGAAATCTGATTTTCAATATGGATTACATTTCACATGTGGATTCTCTCATTAAAGTGAGCTGTACAGAACCCCGAAGTCAAACACTACAACATCCTTGGGAGTGTTCCAGATTCCTCTCTTTACTTTGAGACTGCAGTTGGTCTTGTACCACTAATAGCTGGAGACAACCAGTTCATGGATATGTCAATATTCCTTTTAGACCCGTTGGGCATGTCCGGACAAGCACACATGTGTGTTTTCCCAGGGACAAATAGCAGCATTCCCAGCTTGACCACCTAGGCAATAGCGATCATCACCTGCTGGATTTTACTATCCAATGCAGGGTGTCAAGGGCTTACACCAAGGCTAATGCCCTTAACTTCAGAAGGGCCAACTTCAATGAGCTTAGAAGACTAGTGGGGAGGCACTGCAGGCCCAGAAGGTAGAGAAGTTGGGAGTCCACGAGGGACGGTTGTACCTTAAGGGGGCAATCCTCCAGGCCCAAAGGATAACAGTCCTTGAGAGAAGCAAGGTGGGAAACAGTGCTCAGAAACCCCCTTAGCTCAGCAAGAGCATTCAGCAATGCCTGAGGACTAAAAGGGGGGCGTACAACCAGTGGGAGGGAGAAGCTATTGCCAAGGAGGAGTACTCCTCCTCGGCCCAGGAGTGCAGGAGGGCTATTAGGAAGGCCAAGGCAGAGATGGAGCTCAGGCTAGCATCCAGGATTAGGGACAACAAAAAGTCCTTTTTCAAGTACATTGGGAGCAAGAAAAGGGCACCAGGCAATGTAGGGCCCCTGCAAGATGCAAACAGTAATCTTGTGGCTAGACCAGACAAGAAAGTTGATATTTTTAACAGTTTCTTTGCCTCCATTTTCTTGAACAGGGACCAGGACATCTCACTTACCAGTAGTAGAGACAATCTCAGAGCTAGCTCTGTCAGGCCTTCAGTCAGCGCAGATGTAGTTAGGGATCTTCTGGAATGGCTAGACATTTTTAAATCTGCAGGTTCAGATGCCCTCCACCCAAGGGTGTTGAGGGAGCTGGCAGGGGTCATCGTGGAGCCCTTGGTCCGGCTGTATGAGCATTGTGGTCATCTGGCCAGGTGCCGGGGGATTGGTAACTGGCTAATGTGGTCCCAATTTCAAGAAAGGGAGAAGGGAGGACCCAGGTAACTATAGGCCTGTAAGCCTCACCTCGGTGCTCAGAAAGATCTTGGAGAGGATCATCAAGGAGCACATCTGTGGGGGGGCAGCAAAGGAGATCATGCTCAGGGGCAATCAGCATGGGTTCAGAGGCAGGTCCTGCCTGACCAACCTGATTGCATTTTATGACCAGGTGACTAAATCCTTGGATGATGGTGTCACTGTGGATGTAGTCTTTCTAGACTTTAAGAAGGCCTTTAACACTGTCTCTCACCCCATCCTCATCAATAAATTAAGCAACTATGGCATTAATGCCTACACAGTTGGATGGGTAAAAAATTGGCTGATGGGGCACACCCAGAGAGTAGTGGTGGACGGGTCATATTCAACCTGGCGAGATGTGAGCAGCAGGGTACCCCGGGGCCCGGTCCTCGGGCCCGCACTGTTTAACATCTTCATCAGTGACTTGAACGAGGGGCTGGAAAGCACACCGTCCCAGTTTGCTGATGACTCTAAGATGTGGGGCGAGGTGGACAGACTTGAAGGGAGAGAGAGTCTGCAAATAGACTTAGACTACAAAAGTAGGCAGATGCGAATAGGATGGGGTTTAACATAGACAAATGCAGGGTGCTGCACCTTGGGAGAAGGAATCCACACCATACATACAAGCTGGGGAGTTCTCCTCTTGAAAGCACAGAGGTGGAAAGGGATCTTGGAGTAATTATTGACTCCAAGATGAACATGAGCCGCCAATGCTAGACCGCAGCCAGCAAAGCCAGCCATATTTTGTCACGCATCCAAAGGTGCATCTCAAGCCAGTTCAGAAAGGTGATACTCCCCCTCTATGCAACTTTGGTCAGGCCGCAGTTGCAATACTGTGTCCAGTACTGGGCGCCGCACTTCAAGAGGGATGTGGCCAGCCTGGAGGGGGGTTCAGAGGAGGGCCACCGACTTGGCAGCAGGGCAGGCCCTATGAGGAGAGACTGAGGGACCTGAACTTGTTCAGCCTCAGCAAGAGGAGGCTGAGAGGGGAACTGGTGGCTGCCTACAAACTCATCAGGGGAGATCAACAGCAAATAGGTAAAGCCCTTTTCTCCCCAGCACCACCTGGGGTGATGAGGAACAATGGTAATCAGCTGATGGAGAATAGGTTTAGGTTAGAGATCAGAAGGCAATATTTTACAGTTAGGGTGGCCAAAATCTGGAACCAACTTCCCAGGGAAGTGGTCCTCACCCCTACCTTGGGCAAATTCATGAGGAGGTTGGATGATCACCTGTCCGGGGGCTTGTGAACCCAGCATTCATTCCTGCCTGTGGCAGAGGAATCAGGCTAGATGATCTGTTCAGGTTCCTCCTGACCCTAGCTACTATGAAACTATTTTGCAGTCCCACACTGGGTTGTGCCATTGCTACTTTTCCCCTGGGAATGCCCCTGTGTGCATGCTCAGGGGTGGGGAGCCTGGGCCAGTACCTGGGCTGGCCCCAGCAGCCTTACCTGGGGTCCTGGGGGCGTCCCAGGACTATAGCAGTGGCAATCTGGGCATGTGGAGCCTGGGTGGCAGCTGGAGTGTGGCTCTGCCTGGCCAGGCTCTGATTTGGGGCAATGCATGCTACAGCCACGTGCACCACTTGGTTTTTTCCCCCCTCTTTTTTTTTTTTGATACTGGGAGTTCCCAGCACTTTATTTTGCCTCCATGCTGCAAATATGCAGTGCAGAGAACCTATGCACGTGCCACGTGAATTTTGCAACACTTCAAAAGCCTTTGAGACAACGCAAAGAGCATGTGCCCACTCATCTGGACATGTCCATTGCCTCACCCTTATGCTTCCTGGAGCTTTTCTTGGCCAGCAGGGTAGTAAAAAATCATTGCATTATTCTATAATAGCATCTGCTGCCACGTTTCCTGTGATAGTTGTCCCACTTACAGAGCTGCAGATACAGTTCCAGTCTTTGAAAGATGCCAGCACAGTCACCTCCCTAACAGTGGTAGCAAAGTAACTTTTTTCTCTTGGCCAGAAGAACTTTCTCATTCTACCCTGACCTCATCTCCTCACTTGCGTCTTCCCCAAGGATGAATGAGACAGCCATGAAGTCCACCTCATTTCTGCACGAGTGGAGAAATTTTGAGCAACCAATTTTTCAACAGCAAGGAACAGCAGTCCACTTCCGTGTGTTTGACCACATCTTTCCATGCCAGACTCATCTCTTTCAGTCTTTTGTGGTCTTAAACATCATAAGAATTCAAGAGAAAGGAACCTGAAGGAACACATGCTGTGAATGGAGCTATGGCCTCCTGCAGGACTTCACTTAGATCTAAGCAAGAAAATCACATTAAAACGTTGCCACATGTTGTGCCAGCTACTCCCTTCGAATCCTAAAAGGAGCTGCAAATATCAGGGCGACCGTACATTCTTCTGCTTCATTACCCAGACATGCTTTTTATATCACATGGACATGCAGCATACATCAACAAATAAAAAGCAAAGATAGTTCATGGAAGAGTGCAATTTAAAGGGAGTTAATAACCCATTTCCACATGAACAGGCTAAGAGGTACAGAGGAATCTCTGATGAGAAGGAAGTTAGTTATCCTGAAACATTAATAGGCAATACCAGCACAGCTGTTTGACTTGGAAAAGATCTGTGATGCCACTGCTGTTCCTGCTGTCAGCTTGGTGCTCATCAGGTGGAGACAAAAGCAGGGGGTTGTGTTTGAAAGAGCAGATGTACAATGAATGCCTCAAATACTGCCAGGTCAGGATTAAGGGCATTCCACTCCACTCCACTGATCCAATCTTGTTCAGGAGGAGAAACGGTTGCTGGGACTTAATTCTATCAACAGCTGCACTTAGGTCAGCTTGCCCATGCAGTGCTCAGCTCTAAAGCACTGGATCAGTGTGCCAGACATGAGGGGATCCAGGGTATTATGGCCCCAAATTAGCTGCTGGTTTGTTTTGCAAACTGCCCATTTGCTTTTCATTTTCTGTTATAGATGAGATAAAAGCAGGGTAGTTTTCAGTGGGAGATGCAGAGCTACCGTTGATAGTGGAGCTGGTTTTCAGTGTGCAGAGTAAGAGTTGGCATCCACTGGGAGATCTGCAGTGATGGTCAAGTAATGACAGCTAAAGAACCAGTGCACGTGAATTTTCGGGTGCGTTTTATTGGACACCTGTCCAAAGGGGCAGTGCACAGAGACAACCAGTTCATGTCACGGAGGCTGCCAAACAGCAGGAATGATATTTGGCTAAAATGAGCCTGGGTTATTTTTTGAGCTGGCAACCTAAAGTGTAATCTCCGCATCCCGTTACAAACCCTTTGACCTCCCCGACCCCTTATCATGCAACAGCTTTAAACTGTAGCTGATAAATGATATCCAGTATTTCCCTGTCTTCTCAAAGGAACCTATAACTCATGAAATGACTTCAGTCCCTAAAATATAAGTAAAAACAATATATCATAATAGGAAATAACAACTGAAATGGAACTCAAGGCAAAGGGCAATAGGTATGATTTAGCTACGTGTAAATGGGAACTACAAGAAGATTTCTAAGGGCATTTGTAATTCACCCATGATGGGTAAGCTTCGGTTTACCACAGGATCATAGCAAGAACATACATGAGTAATTACTGCAGAGCAGTGGTCATGCCATAAACCACCCCCCCTCTTGCCTTGCATCAGAGATGGGGCCAGAATGGCGTCAGGATGGAGCTTAATAAGTTTGTCAAAGGTATTAAATGATATGGGTGCCTACAAAAGTGAGGGACTGGATCTGGAGAACCAGGAGGCCCCGGTTCCTTGCTGGCTCCTGTCTCAGCAGGTCCACGCTAACCTTGCATCTGCACAGGGGCACTGAGAACAGAGGAGAGAAGGTCTCGCTCCCCTGAGCGCCTCCGCAACTATATAGACCCTAGTAACAGCTCCCAGCAATAGGAGATACAGAAGCATAAACCCATTTTGCCCCTATAGGATATGTGTGAGGAGCAGAGAGAGGTAATGTATTTGAAGCAAAAATAGGCACACAGAAAAATCTCACACAAGCTCTCAGGGCTGCTCCTGGTGTTTTCATTTTTGGAAAAATGTCAATATTACAGAAGACAATTTTAGACTCGTCCTCAGGCCCACTCAGTGCCCCAGAGTTTGGGAAAACCTGCATTGATACCCTTCATAAGTCTTTTACATCATTCATTTCTACAGTTCTGTGGTTAAAAATGGGTCAGCAGTCATTTAAAAAACATACTTGCGCATGTAGGCATTAGGATTTCTAGCCTGCTAAATCTAATGGTTACTCGTATGGATGCCATAATTGTTTTTAAATCATTGCACTCATTCCAAATTCATTTATGACATGGTCACGATGACATTTCATAGAGCCATAGATGTTTGGGTTGGAAGGGACCTCAACAGATCATCAAATCTGACCCTCTGCTCTGGGCAAGAAAGAGCGCTGGGGTCAGATGACCCCAGCCAGGTGCATGCCCAGCCTCCTCTTAAGGACCCCCAAGGTAGGGGAGAGCACCACCTCCTTTGGAAGCCCATTCCAAATTTTGGTCACCCTTACCATGGAGGAAAAAGAAGCCTTATACTGGTGACTCTGACCACAGCAGAACTCAGTCTTCTGATCCAAAGTCAGATGCCTTATCCATTAGGCAACATAGATGCTAAAAAAATTATTACAACATATTCCTCCCATCTAGCTTTGAATTTGCCTCTCCAAGAGCTTATAGCAGAGTCCTGGGATCTTATCCTGAGGTGCTTCCAAGACAGTCTTCGTCAACACAACTACATGTGTCCTCTTAAAACTCAGTGCCATTATTAGTTATGAGGCAGAATCATTATTCACAAAGATACAGTAATACCAGCCGCCAACCAACACTCAAGGCAGCTGGGTAATTTTTGCTTGTCTAAAGTTAAGTACATGTTCATTTGTTTTCCTGAACTAAGGGCTTTGTCTCCTCTGCACTTATTTAGACACTTTTATTAAGGTACAAATAACAGCCCTTTAGGAAACCAGCTGGCCAACGGTCTTAGTAGCTGCCTCATGTTAACTGTCCTAACGTTGCCCTTCACATTCCCAGTTAGATGGCACTGAGAAGTTAAATAATGCTGACAGCTACAGAGGTATATGTATGTATGCGCTGCACATCATTCTTGATAGTTAATGGAAAACTAATGACAGAGCAGCTGCTGATCATTCCTTCACCCACTTCACATGCAAAAAAAAATCCCCTTACTGCATACTCCATCTTTCATTTTTAATAGAGGCCCTGAAATGTCAAAGGTAGTGAATACACCGGAAAGTGTGAAACGTTGGAGGAGCACCTGTCCTGTGAAAGATGATAGACCTCCAGCCACTTGTCTCTTCTTTGTATCATATCAATAAATAGAAATGGATTTTTTCAAGCCTGTAGTTTGTGCATGGTGATTAGCTTTGAGAATAAGGAAAAGAAAACAAAAAAACATGGGGAAGAGGTGTGTGAGAGAGAAAGAGCAACAAGCAGGGATCTGTCAACTGGTTTGGAGCTGTTTTCTTGATCAGAAGGGGCTCTGTCGGTGGAATAAGCTAACAGCGATTAGTTAGACTGAAATATGAATTGTTACGTTCTGGCTTGCTCTCTATATTTTTTTGCATCCTGACTTCAAAAATGCCACCTGCAGGGTCATGGTGTGTTTGGAGGCCTTCCTTTAGAAAGGAAAGCATGCCTACAAGACTACCATGCTCTCCCTTGGAGATGAAGAAGCCAAGTCCTACTTGGTGAAATGAAATGAGACCCAGGCACCCTCCCCTGCAAGCACAGGAGGTGTCCAGGACGAGTCGGTGTGTCGTGCTCAAGGGAGTCCCTGCACAGGAAAGCTAGTTTGCTCTACAGACATGTGCACGACAGACTAGTTACTGTTAGGTGAAAGAGGGCAAGATTTTGTCACGTGTCAACTGCCTATGTGCTTTCTTATCCCCAAGTAGGTCAACACTAAACCTCAGTGGCTTATTCCTAAACAAAGGAAACATCAAGGAAAGACGATACAAGGTAAAGTGTATGGATTATTTTACCTTGTGTTTAGTGGTTTGTGTGCATATACTCTGAGGTGGGGTGATACAGCATATTCATCACAATGACCCTAAATCACTCTCGATAATACCAGTATAATTATCTCTCTTATTGTGGTATTATTCTGGTAGACCTTACTGTATTAGTACGGGGCTTGGGGTTGTTTGGGGTTTTTTTTTGCAGTTTCTATTTGAATTATACTTGTGCAGCTTCACTTCCAAAGCATTTCCAAAAGGTTATAGGGGTGAAGCAAAAAAGGGCATTCTTATATTGGAATAAGTGTATCCACAAAGATAATTATTAGTGAGCTCTCCATAATTATGCTGGTGCAGTAATTACGCTGGTGTAACTGAAAGATGTCCCATATAAACAGGGGCTGAAACCTTTATGAACCCAAATATCCACTTCCCAATATACCCTCTTAAGTTTTTTTCAGCAAGAGAAGTGACCTACATGTAAATCTCTGCCGAACAGGGGTCCATAGTTATTTCATATAAAAATGCGTCAGCCTTTCACTTTTCAGCACTGGCTCCATACAAATCAAATGCAAAGCTTTCACTGCCAGCACAGAGTGACTGGAATGGGACTGATTGTTCCTCCATGACAGAGGACGCCTACCGATCATGTCTTGAAGGTTGGATTGGGGCGAGACAAATTTTAACCACTGCCATGGTTGGGTATATGAATGTTGGCATCCTGCAGTAATGTCTGCTCCACTTCAGGCTTATTCAAACTTTCTAAAAGTTAGATCCCCCTGCTATTTTCCAGAGCTAAATGAAAAAGTTCAGTGTAGTAGTCAACCATCATGCTTAGCCTACACCAGAAATGTATCTCTGGGAATAACTTTCTCAAGCTATCAAAGGGAGAATGCCAATTGCAGCTGCTTAACCGCATGTGGCCCAGGGTTAAAAGGAATCATCCATTTTCTCATCCATGTATGTTTTATATTGCAAATGATGTTTTCCCTGAGAGTGCAACATCTTTGTATGCAAAAGAAGGAAACTGCCAAGCCCAAAGACATTGAAGAACCGTAATGATAAGTTAGTTGTCATTGTCTTATTTTAATGCTGCATTTCCTCAATCCCTTTGGGCCTGTGCGAGCCATGTGGAAGGCAGCGAGCTTGGGACAGGATGTTGGGATGTGCTTTTCAAGGACAAGAGTCTATCCACCACACCCGTTAGAGAAGCTTGGCCTCTGGAGATGGTGAAGAAACTGATAACTTCAGAACCCAATGGAGCTCGATGAGGGTCTAAATTGGAGAAACCGCTTCAAAAGCCGAAGGTTGAGATTCCCGGTAGCTCCCGCTGATTCTGGGTTGCTGCTTGCTGTTGTTTGCCTTCTGGGCCTCAAGGCAGGAAAAGAATTCCTTTGCAACAAGAATCCTTATCGATTGGCTAGCACGGGTTTCCATTTCAGCTAAAAACACAGGTTTATTTAAGGCCAGGTCACGGAAGTCAGAATTCAGAATATGTCTTCCATTCACGGATCCCACATGCTGCCATCCAGACTTGGATTCCTAGAAAAATTTGTCAGGGGAAGAATATAACTTGACTATCGTAGCTATGATTCTGGCATCATCCTGTGTAAATTCTGTGAGGTGTCAGCTGCATTTTTCATCACCACTTCACAGAGCTAAAGTAATGGATGACCCTCACCCCTGTATCTGTCAGCTTGTCTGGGATAAGCCATATGTAGCACGGTAAACCTTCCATCAGTAAATTCTTAAGTAAAATTACATTCCTCTTGCTCTTCTGTTATTAGCCCTGGGTAACGTCCGTCGATGAAAACTCGTGGTGCGTGTTCTGAAGCAGAGAAACTGTAAGAACTTGTTTAATTCAGTCTCAATCCCTTCATCCAGGACCATACAAAAGGCTTTTCTTGGAGTACTTACTGCTGGTAAAGAAATCTGGGATCAGCAAACAAACTTTTGGGACTTCTCCAGACGGAATGAAACTTTCAGCTTATTTCTTATGGCTGGCCCCTGGCCTCTCTGAAATACATGGCAAAATTTGCGTGGACTTCAAGGGGACTTGAGTAATTAAATTCTCACGTTCCTGTAATTACACTGCAGCCTGATGCCCCCTTATTGTTCACAAAATTATTCCTTGTTCAAGATGTAGAGGACCCTAACGCCAAGCATGTTGGATGATAAAGAACAAGGGGAAGGGTCAGCTGAAACATGCAGCTCTGCTAAGCCAGCTACTTTTTGTCCAACTTTTCTATATTGCACTTTAGCAAGTAGACACTTGACTACAGAAACTACTGGGCCTGAACAAGGTTATTGTGGAGCTGTGGACTTCCAGGCTGGCAAAGTATTTCATAAATGAATGCCTGTATATTGCTGCTGGAGCCTGGAAGACCTCTTCTAATAAATCAGTAGTAAATGCAGTTCATTTTGTATGGAATGATGGAGTAAGGCAAGCTGCATTCTTAATACGCCTCGGTTCCTGTGAGAGCCACTGAATACAAATGATGAAGTGGAAATAATAAACTAAGAAATAATCAGATAGCAGTTTGCATCATCGGTAGCAACAGCAAGTTCATTTGAAATAAAACCCCAGTCTCTTATGTGTCAGCAGCACCATGTAGTACAAGAAAGAATTACCCATCTCAAATGCAAGCAGGTGAACTATCCATGGGTTTGGAGGCTCTGTTCAGATACACAGCCAAACATAACCCAAGCCTTGCGGAAGCAACTGGGAGACTCCAAGACAAAAACCTCTTTCTGGCTTGTCAACATGCTACTTCTCACCCAAGATAAAAGCAGAAAACGCAAAGGGATGTGGAAATCAAAGAAAGAGAAATCAAAGAACCATCTGACTGATTTCACCTCCTATCTACCCAAACGTCTGGGATCCAAACAATTAATGTGGAAATCACAGAAGGTCAAATTTATTCAAAAGATGTTCCCTTTTTTTCATGAGGCTAGAAATACCATGACAAGACTTTTTTGGAAATTTTTCAGCATATCAGGTTCTGGCAGGTTCATCCAGGAACTACACAGAGACACGGAGGAAGAACCCATTACGCAAATTTTAGGTTTCAGTGGGTGCATCGACATGAGACGCTTTACTGCAGAGCTAACTAATTAGCTCCACAGTACAGTGTCACTGTTTGCATGTGTGGCGCTATTAGGCCTCAGTAAATGAATTAACTCTGCTGTAGGATAGTACCGCCTGACACAAGTACTGTCTTACAGTGGAGTAGTTACATGTGGCTCAACACATGCAGACAGTGATGGAGCTGGCTGGGGCACAAGAGTGCTACAGTGAGGGGGCTGCTGGGCGGCTAGCCCTGCACTATAGCACCCTCATGCCCCAGCCAGCACCCTGCAGCACATTGAGCTGGGTTGGGGCAGCTCGTGGCTGGCAGGCTGACCCCCTGCACTCCCATCCAGCTACGGCTGCTCCACTCTCTCTCAACGTGCTGTGGTCCTGGGTGCACGTACAAATGCTGCACCAGAGTTTACTGTTTGATTTTCCTTTGAAGCTATGGTTATTTTTTGGTCGTTCATCATCATCATCATTTTCTGCTGTGGTGGTGACTACAGACTTCGGAGAGGAATCTGGGCACCATTTGTACAAACAATAGAAAGACAGTGTGTTCCTCCAAAAGCTCACTAGCTAGGATTTAACATTCAATAATATTGAATGTCATTTACGTTCAGTAACATTCACATGAGACGCAGGTAAGTCATACCTAGGAGGGCTGAGCACCCCAGTAGAGACAGCTGTGATTACACAAGAGAGTAGATGCTGTTCTCTAAAAGTAGAGTCACCAGCTGCATCAATGCGTGTTGCTCCTGTTCTGTTGATCAGAACTTGTCTGCCCATTGCTTTGTCCTCCTGACCACCAAGAATCTTCCTATTAAAGATGGGTTAATCAGCCTCCAGGAACAGCTTCCAGCAAAATGGTCAAGAAGCAGCAATATGGCCCCATAAAGCCTCCAGGCATCATGGCCTTCCCAGCGGGTACAAAGCTGGGTCTGGTAATTCTCTCCTCTGCAAGAGCCCCAAGTCCAGAAGAGGCACCAAGGACACAGGACATGTTAAGGAAAAGCTGGAGCCTCTTCTGCAACTTCACTTTTCTCTACCGATTTCCCTGGCTTATTGGGGCTTTTAGTAGGACACTATTGGGCCTGCCTCAGCCTACACAATCAATTAAATTAGCTCCCAGCAGCACAGAGATGAACTGTGCCCAGTGAATGTCCTGGTCTCCTGTGTCCTACTGGAACAGGAATATATTAGCTAGCAAAACAGCTGATGGTTAGACACAGGTGTTCAAAAAAAAAAAAAAATAACAGCAGGGGAAAGAGTTAATGCAGTGCAGTACCCAGGGTGGAAGAAGGTCCCTGACAAATAGGGGAGGGAGTTGAGTGCCAGTCTTTCAGCACCAAAGGGCAGAAAATGATGTGATGAGCACATGAGCCTGCCAGCAGCAGAAAGGTCACCAGAAGGATCAACTGTGATGGGAAAATCTGGGGCACCTTGTCCTGAAACCTCTTCATTTGATCTTCTCCCCTGGCTTGCAACGTTCCAGGCGTATTGTCATGTGCCAACAGAAAAGCAGGCTCTTCTCAGAGACAAATCCCACATTTCCAGGAAGCACAGCTCCCGGACTTTATCTGGACAGAGCAGCTTGGAGCTCCACTATTTTCCACATTCTTACAAGGCAAGTCCAAAGATAAAACACTTTTCTGTAATGCAAAGCCCACACAGCAAAATACCGTGCTGAGAGAGCTTGAGTATGGACTTACAGTGCAGTACAGTGTATAGGATTAGCAAGAACTGAAATTGCTTTTGCTGTCTGGCTTTTTATTAACCCTTGTATTACATGCTGATAGCCTGATCTTCAGGCTCTGCACAAATAGTGCAGGGCTTGTCAGGTTCTTAAACGCACAAGATGAGACCTTAAAAACTAAATTTCTTGCCTACACTGTGAGCACAGCAAAAATCCCCTGCTTTTTTTCACCTCAAGGTTATGGGTTTATTCTATTATCTATGGCCCAATTTTTCCTTTCTTGCTACACTTGCTCAGTATTCTGCCAACTGCCTTCCACTTCAGATATGGCTGCATTTCAGCCATCCTAAATACAGGCGTAAGCAAGTAATTAACACACAGGCGAGCGCTTACCTAATAACTTTTCTCCCAGAAATAATCATAAAACTCACATCTTATGCAACTGAAGTTCTGCAGCCAAGTCTAGCACATATGTCTGTGCAGCAAATGCAGTGGATAGACAGAGGTAGCACCTGTACTGTTATCAACAGATACCCATGCCAGATGTTACAAGACAACTGCAATGTCTGCAGGATTCTTTAGTGACAGAAACAAAGCAAAGCCACTACAGCTTTAATCCTGCTTCATTCAGGTCATAGGTAGGGCAACGTAGCTGACTTACATTCCCACAAAATCATACAGAGATAACAGCTGATGACTTCCTACCAGCCATTCCCCAGGCAGCTAAAATGTAACCCATGCCCCTTGGAAGTCTTTGAAGGGAAAGGCTCCTTTACAGATTTAAAATTAACTTAAAGTATGATGAATAGGACTGCAAGTAGTTCTTTGGAGTCTGTGCCAACGTTTCCCATGCGTTGTGATGAATATGCTGTACCAGCCATGTATTCAGTTCTGACAATATTTGACAATGGCATCACCAGTCTCATGAGAATGGCTCAGTCTTTTGATTTAAAATATAAGTCTTAAACCAGCAGCTTTGGTGCACAGAGATAGACCCCTGAGTCTGCATGAAGAAAATGGCACGACACGAGCCATAGATTGTTACTGCAGCATGAACTGGATGTCGTATTGCAGGGTAGGCCGGTGGTCAGCACAAGTGTGGCATATGGCACATCAGGGAGGGGACAGGCGTCACAGCAGCAGATAGCACCAGGAACAGGAAGCAGAGCAGTGGATAGGACAGGGAGTAGAAAGTAGAGCAGCAGGTCAGGTAGAGGAATGGGACTGGGGTGGTACTCAGAGAGGCTACAAAAAGGTTAGCCTGCACCATTGTATTGTAGAAAGGACCTGAGGGTTGTGGAGGATCATAATTTAAACATATGTCAAGAATATGATTACATTGCAAAAAAGGGCACATCTCATTCTGAGCTATAGTCACAGCAGTGTCCTATATGAGACACTAGATGTAATTATCCTGTTGCACTAGGCACTGATGACCTCAGCTGAAATATTGTCTGCACTTTTGGGCACTAGATTTTAAGAAAGATAAAAGACAGCTGGAGGGAGTCCAGAGGAGAGCAACAAGAATGACAGGAGATTTAGAAAAAAAAAAAGATGTCAGAAAAAAAAAGATTGAAAGAATTTGGTTTGATTAGTCTAGAAAAACAAGACTCAAGGGCTACGTGCTAAGAGTCATCCAGAAGATAAAAGGCACAGTGGTCAACTATGAAGGAAAGAGAAAAAGAAATCAGCTTAACTTAAAGCAAAGAATCATTTGTTTGAATATCATAAAAACTCTAATGGACAAGGTGGCAAAAGCCTAGAACAGGCATGGGATTTTCTACAAGTGCCTTCACTGGAGGCTTTTAAGAACAGGTTAGATCAGTTGTTCACAAGCATGATCTAGACATCTTATACTTGATCCTGCCTTACTGCAAAGTGCTGTATCGGATGATCTGTCAAGGGCTCTCTACAGTTCTTAGGCTGCCATTGCTAAATGCTTTGCTCAATTATGCTTGAGTAGCATTAAACTGGTGCACATAGATCCAGCCAAAAGCAAGGTTGCTGATCATGGTGCTGGGTGTAGAGCCTACCCGTAATCGTACACCCTGAAACAATCTTATAGCTGTACATTAAAATGTTAGGCTTACAACTTCAACAGTGAAAAACAGATGAAAAGAAACCAAATAATTAAGTTTGCAGGCATATAAATGAATTTTTTTGAATTTAAAGAAAGGATTCAGGCCCTGTCTCGATTTGGGATTACCATATACAGATTTCCCTAGTGCTTTACTTCCTATAAAGCAAAGAATAAAAGAGGGAGGGAAAAAATGGAAAGTTATCTAAGCTTGATAGGAGTGTGAAATGCTTTCTGCCTTTCATGAGGCATGATCTGTTACTTGTAGGCATTTTTTCTTTTTTGCCCATTAAAGAAAGAAAGGCGCTTGCCATAAGGACCAAATACATAACAATACAACCATCTTTCAGTGATAAGCAAATTTGCTGTCTGCACACAGCTAATAAAAAATGTCCTCAACATAATGAACAAACCAAGATCCTAGATGCCCTTTCTCTTGGCTCCTGCCTCATATAAAGCCTTTTGAAAGATCAGTGAATAAACATACCTCATTTCCCCAGCTGTCTGTCCTAGAGTGACCTCCCCATTAACTTCTTGGCAGATCTGTTTAAAGTCCTGTAACCTAATTAGCCTTCTTAAGGTTAATGAGATTATCTACCTGGATTAGATGAGTCAGGCTCAGGTGCTTTCACAGATCTCAGAGAGCTAGGAAGGGAAAACAGAAGCTTGCACCCCCTGTTTTCAGGACTGTGGTTTCGTGAACCAACCAGACACAGGTTGGAGTCCATTAAAACCTGTCCGTGCTGGACCCAGGCAGCAACTTTCTGAGCAGCTGTGGTCCTTAAACATCCTGATGCATTCTACAAGAAGGGGTGAGGCCTGCTTTTGGGAAGAAGTTGAACAAAAGGATGTGTTTCATACCCCAACCTTTTCCAAAGAACTTTACATTACAGCAGCATACAACCTCATCCTTGCCAGGATTTAAGTGCATAACCCCCCTGCTAAAATCAATAGGGAGTTAGATGGGTAGTGTCTCTGTGAATCTGGACTTTAATTACTGATTACATCTCTTGGCAGCTGCCCCTCATGAGGAGACCTCATGCCTATGACTTTAAGATGTAAAGAAATTGCTCCTGTGGCTCAAGCAGTAAGGATCTGCATGATCCTTGAGGAACAAGCAGATTTAATTCCCACAGATGACCCTAGTTTCTGCATGTATGGTATCTTTATCCTGACAGGTGGTAATGGCTGCCATGAGGTGGCTCTCAATCCAAAGCTGTCTCAGACCCTATTAAAATCAATACGCCCAGCATCCCCTTCCAGGTTCAACAGAAGGAACAATAGACCCTCAATAGGCTGAGAGGGAAGGGATGGGAGCTTGTTTTTAAGTGTGTTTCTACACTGCAGTGTAGCATAGAGCTGCCCAAGTTCCACTGAGTATTAGTAGAAGCAGTAGTATAGGACAGGATAATTTACCCAGATTCTTGGCATTATAAATTAGCCTGTGTTAAGCTTGGAGCTGTTGTATTTGGGCTTCTTTTCATACAAAGACGTTGCTATACTACAGCCTAGATGGACTAACTAGGGTTGGCTTGCTCCAGCTGGCTAACTCAGATTAAAATAGGAGCCAAGACCAGAAAGCTAGCATATTTAACTCAAGGTAGCATCTCCACTTCAGTACCAGGCTCCCCCATAGGCATAAATACAATGTTTTGAGAGAGGCTTTCCCATGGGGATGCTTTCATAGGGGCTAAGTTAACCAAGGTGCCAATGACCTGGGTTGATGCTACAGTGATTGTGTATATGTTTAAGGTAAGCATATGTGGTTTCATTGCTATGGATTGCACTACCATAGCAGTGCCAGGTGCAAAACCCACCCAAGAATCAGGTTAAATACCTCCTTGTTTATCCTATGCTTAGCTCTTTGCTCTTGCAGCTACACAGTTTGTTTCAAGCTAGGTGCCATCTTAGTGGAGACTCTTCCTAGAGCCATGTCTTCAGCTCTGCAGCAGAAGGAGTCCTTGTGTTGCCAGACCTGGCTGCTCCGCAGGTCTTTTTTTGTGTTCCTTCTCAAGTGTACATAGAGGCCAGGGTGCTGTAAAGGAGCAGGGGTAGGAGGTTACAGTATGGAACATGGTTTGGGCTGCAAGATGCTATGGCAGGGATTGTATCTGAGCCTAACAGGTCATTCAGTAGCATAGTTACAGCACATTGATTTCTTAGCTAGCATCACATGCAGCTAACTTCTGTTTCCCCAGTCTGGATGGCCAGGTGCTCATTTACAGCTGGATCAATAGGCAGAGTCTTTGACCTGAGTCCAGAGCAGGGCTTGAACTCATGCCTCCAGAGATGTAGCACCTTAAACCATTCTGCTGCCGTGCCCCAAAGGTGCTTTGGGAAGTTTTTCACTGTGTTCTGAGCTCTTGTGTTCGCAGTAGGAGAAAGGCTGCCTGGATGGATCACCCTGGACAACCTAGACCAGGACAGGATAAGCACGAGCTTCTTTCAGCAGGGCCCTGTCAAAAAGACTTGGCAGCGGACTGGAGGGGTGGTTCTGTCTCTGATCCATTCAGACCTTGATCTTCCTGTTAGCAACAGTCTAAATCAGGAGCATTTGTGAAAGGTGCTTTGTGAATACCTCCAGCTAGACTGGACCCGCCAGCTGGGTGCCAGGTGGAAGACCTCCCCGTTGCAGTCACCTGTGGCTGAATACAAATTCATGGTGGAGAGGGGAAGGCTCTGTCAGCCCATGAGCTCCCCTCCCTGCATGCTGCTGCAGACCAGCAGCACCACTTAGCCACGCACTCATTTTAGTCTATGAGCTGCAGTGTTGTGCTGTAATCCACACAGCTACGCTCAGTAAACTATTCCTAATGAGATGGGGAGCCTGACAAGTAAATGCATTAATACTAGTTACAGTTCTCTGCTGCAGATTGCACTATGACTTCTTTGTGTAACCTACTGTCTGCAAGGATACAACTTTGACTTTCAGCTTTAAAGGGCTGGGATGCCTCTCAGCCAGTATCAGCTGGGAAAGCCCTTGTTACTGCTTCAACTGAGGGAACCAAGCTTAGATCACCCTCATCACTGCAGTATCTGAGTACCTTCCAGTACTGCATTAACATCTGTTGCCTGGGGTTTCTTCCATTTCACCCCCTCCTCAGGGGGAGAGCCGCATGTGTAGTGTAACGTTAGTTGGGTAAATGTGATATCTTTTGTTAGACCAAGTGAATAGTTGGAAAAATTGTTCTTTTTAAGCTTTTGGGCACAGGTGCCCTTTCTCAGGCATAGGGAGAGTCTGCTGGTGTTTGTCTTCTCCCTAGGTTTGAATAGAAGCTTAAGCCGATATGCAAAATGCAGGTCTGTGAAAATGCAAATGCATGGCATGGAAGATGTTTTGCTTGGGTATGATTTTTTGTTTGTATGTATGCATTGTTCTGTGGTACTATTAGAGATATGAGAGAAGGCTGGTCAAAGAAGTTTGGAGCAAAACTAAATCAGTCCCTGATTTAACACCCAAAAAGATTTGTGATAGTCCTTAGTTCTAGTGGGGATAACTATTAGCAGGTAGCTCCTGCTATGTTGACTAGCAGCTGGAGGGGGGGCGTGATTCACTTAGCCAGCAGGATACATTTTCAAGGTGTTTTCAATTGCTATATTCCATCTGTAACCTGTTTGTATTAAGGATACAAAAAGAACAAAGTTAAGAGGGTTGTTAGGGATTTTTCCCCCCATAGGTTCCGGGGAAGCCACATCTCTCCAGAAGAATCAGTTAGGAACTGTGCACATTGGAGGTGGGGTGTTTTTACAGACGACTGAACAGAGCTCTAACTTCAAAGAGGTTGGGTGATCTTTCCTTTTAGGCACTGGTTGGACCCTTTGGAAAGCTAAGTTCCCTTCCTGGTTTTGCCACTGGCTTGCTTTATATTTTTCAGTCGTTATGTGGATGCCTCTTTGCCACTGGTACTTATCTATGCAATAAAGATATCTCCCTACCTCCCAGAAAGCTCTGAGGATAGAACTGTCCACGTGGGTGATGTGCACTGATACTGCAGTGTGCAGTGTCCTTGAAATGCCTTTAAGCAAAAGTAAAGAAATCTGGATTTGGCTTCTAGTGTGTGTCATGTTTTTGGACCATATAACCTTTATAAACAGAAGAACTATTATTATTATTAACAGCTCTTGCTGGGATAATAGGAAGGGAAATGATAGGGCAGCAAGATATTTTTTTTTTTTTTGCATGTGCAGAAGATGGATCTGATGGTTGAAAGAATCAACAAGAATTTTATCTGAGCAACTGTCTGTGCTTTGTGCTAATTGATCTATCTGTGCTTCAAGATCCAGGCAGCAAAGCCAGGGCATCTGACTCAGTGCATTGTCTGGGAAAATTTAAAATGAAGCAGAAGCATGCAGACAAATGAAAAGAAGGTCAGAGACTATCAGTCGGGTTCCTTCAGTTATGTCCTTTCTCCTCTGTCTTGACAAAGGCTCCCCAGCTACAGCAACACTGCAGGAAACACCTATGTGAAGGATAACTCAGAATAACTCCATTTAAAGCAAGGTTGTATCCATGCAGCCTGATAATCCCTTCACAAAATACTCGTCATCTGGTGGAAGGCAGGGTAGATATGCACCTTATGGACTAACTAAATCAGAGATATATAGCATAAGCTTTCATGAGTTCAACCCAACTTCATCAAAGCTCTCTCAACTTGTTATCTGCCAGGTATGGGTGTTCAGTTTACCAAGCTCAATGTGTACAAGATTTCATAGATTTCATAGACATCAGGGCTGAAAGGGACCTCAGAAGATCATCGAATCCAGCCCCCCCGCCGCCCGAAGGGCAGGAAGTCAGCTGGGGTCACAGGATCCCAGCAAGATAAGCATGCCATTTGCTCTTGAAGGTATTCAATATAGGTGCTTGAACCACCTCTGATGGCAGGCTGTTCCAGACCTTGGGGGCTTGGATAGTAAAGAAATTCTTCCTTATGTCCAGCCTGAAGCGGTCTTGCAGGAGTTTATGACTGTTTGACCTCATCATCCCTTGGGTGCTCTGGTGAACAAACGTTCCCCAGATCCTGGTGGTCACCCCTGATAAACTTACAGGTGGCCATCAGATCACCCCTGAGCCTGCGCTTTTCCGGGCTAAAGAGTCCCATGGCTCTCAGCCTGTCATCGTAAGGTCTGTTTTCCTGACCTCTGATCACACATGTGGCTCCTCTCTGGATTCTCTCAAGCTTCTCCACATCCTTTTTGAATTGTGGAGCCCAAAACTGGACACAGTACTCCAGCTGTGGCCTCACCAGGGGGAGAATGATGTCCCAGGATTTGCTTGAGAAGCATCTATGAATGCAAGCCAGTGTTTTGGTCATTTTACTAGCCACAGCACTGCATTGCAGGCTCATGCTCATCTTGTGGTCAATGATGACCCCCAAGTCTCTTTCTTCCATAGTGCTTGCCAGCGTAGCACTGCTGAGCCTATAAGGATGCTGCAGGTTTTCTTCCCAAGGTGGAAAACCTTGCATTTTTCAGTGTTAAATACCATCAGGTTCTCGTCTGCCCATTTGCTGACCCTGTCCGGTTCAGCCATTTGTCCGTGCATCTGACAATATGCAACCACGCACCACTACAGCAGGGAGGTCAAACCTCCTGCTTTCTGGAAAGAACACGGTTGCTTTGAGGCACTATGGGAGAATGGCTCACCTTGGTGTCTCACTGCCAAGCAAGTGAGCTATAGACCTTCCACTGAGCTGAACTCCTGATTAGCACAGGCTCTCTCTGATCCTGCTATCAATCAGTTCCTGACACAAGTGTCCTTGGCCACAGGGTTGTTCTCATCTAGGCAGGCTGGGACAAATCCACTAGTCTCCTTCTCCCAGAGCTATCCCTGCTCAACCCATGACTGCAGCTGAACAAAGGTGGGGACAGATGGTATACAGCTGGCGGCACTGGCTTTATCCAGTTAAGGTTTCCCTCTTGCTAGGAAAACTCAAATACCTTTGTTGGGAATTCAACATTAAATTCCTGTGGAGCACTGCCAAGGAAGCTTAGCTTAAGCCAAGATCTAGCCCAATGTCGCACCCCAGTTTGAATGTTTTGGTCCTTTGTGGGCCCTTGTGTCATTTTCTTTAGATAGGTCTGATTTTATATTCTTTTTTCCTTCAGCCTTAAGCAAGGGGGCACCAATCCTGGCTGCAATGCTTAGTAACTCCTAAAAGGTGCAGAAGGGAGAAAAGAAAAAGACAGGGAAACCATGTTGTATGCACGCTCTTCCATGTGTCTTTAGTATGTGTATCAGCGCTCTTGGCACACAGTGGAAATCAATCTCTGTTCTGTAGAAATACAAATGTTACAAAAGGAGGATTAGTAAATGGTAAAAAAGTCTTAGTTGTTTCTATAGTTGCCCTGTCTGTTCCCCTTCTTTGGTATGTAAACGTGTAAATCATCTGAGGAGAGGGGAGGATTTTTCTTGTGTCCAAAAAGCCAATAAACATGTTTAATTAAAACATAAATGAACAATGCATACATCAAATTCTAATGCAAGGTCACTAAGGAGGTTCTGGGGCTGTTGCAGCGTTTGGATTACACACAGTCTCTCCTTCGGCTCTGCAGTACATTGCACAGTATCAGAGGCTCTAGAAAAGGCTCGTGACAAGCAAGCATTATTGTGGTTGAAAGTGTGCCAATGTCCAGAGGAGTTATGGGCATGCAGTGTCACAGAGCACAAGGCATTCTGGGCATCGTACTTGTGTTAGCCCTCTGGATGTGGTCTTCAATGTCAGGAAAAAGGGGTGAAAGTCCCTGCCCCACCCCCACAGCAGCAAACTCCATGGCCAAGCTAGCAAACTACAATTCCCAGAATGCCTTGTGTCCCATGACACTGCATGGCTTTCTGCTCACTGCCCTGCCTGAACCTGCAATCAAGAGTGGCAGGAAGAGCACAGGTGCCTCCAGCAGATTTTTTCCCATGCTATGCCTCTGCCAGGGACCAAGCAGGAGGCTGAGGCATGGTCCTGCAGCAGCATCCCAGGCTATAGAGGGATTCTCTGAGAGACACTTGTACCTTTTATAGACTATGAAATGTTTGCATGTCTCTGTTGTTTCATTTCTATGGCTTTGCATTTCCTCAGAAGCACGAGTGCTGAGATGCTATGAGGGCAGCTAACTGGACTGACTTTTCCTGCTCGTATTTGTAGATCAAAGGGCTTTACATGATTTGTTTGGGCACATTTTGCATAAGCTACCAAACTTCCTGGGCTCTGAGCTGCATGCTGCTAAACTCCAATTAGAGCAAAGGCTGCTCAGGATTTCAGACAGTGAATTGCTCGCAATTTCCAGCTGAGTGCCTAGGAAGTTCCATTTGTGATTTGAAGGGCTGCATGAAGAAGCATGTCAGTTCCCTTTCAAGTCTGGAAAATGAAATGAATATTAAAACAGAATAGATTCACTGCTCCTTGAGTCCATTCAAGGGAAGGGGAGAAAAAAATGCCACATATTTTCTTCTCTTGCCTTTATTCTCTTATTAATGCTCTTATCCCAGTTCAGCATGCCTCATCCAGCAGGCTCATCCAGAAATTGCAAAGCCCCCAGCAGAGGTTTTCTGTCTTTGTGATATACCCAGTACATGACATAGCTGCAATTATGGATTGTTTCCCCCCTCACCCCCTCGCCCTTCCTGCATGAAGCCTGCAGGCGATAGGCACTGTTTTAAAGAGAATTGATATCAGTTTGATCAAATAATTGGTAGTTCCACATCAGTTTGCTGCAAGAATTATCAATATTTTTACTGGCAGGTGGTGGTTGCTTTGAGGAAAGCATTTACCTTGTCTAACTGGTACCTTCTAGTGCTTTAAAAAAAAATAAAGCTAATAACTGTAGAGGGGAGAGGCTGCTGCAATGCTTCTGCCTCGAAGTGTGCAGCTGGTCTCAAATCAAGCATACAGTCATGCGTGTGTGCCGCTCGTGTGGCATGTGGAAATAGTAGTGGAATGGAGATCAGATATGCTTGTGTGGTAGAGGGATTTCAAGGGTAAACTTGGTTTTTGGATTTCCCCAAAAGAAGCCCTTTCTAGTCTCCCTGCTGGAGGACCCCCTGGAGCTAGCCCTGGGATGGCATCTCAATGGACCTCTGGCTTCAACACTCTGGCTCTACTTTGTCCTTGGCTACCCTGGCTATGGTGGTGCCCCACCTTGGAGAGCTCCTTTCTGGGCGTTTTCCTCCTCAAAAGTGGGTAGTCAGAGCGCTGACATCCCAAACAACGTAGCAGACAGATCCGCACCAAACAGTCGTTATTGTGCTATTGCAGTTCCTTCTGTCCTCTCTCCAGCTCCTCCTTTCTCTCCAGCTCTCTCAGCGCCTCTCTCAGGCCAGCTATCCTTGAAACAAGACAGTTATGAAACTACCATGTTAACCAGTGGACTAACACTAACTTATTCAATGGAAACATAATGTTATCAGAGAGCAGTCTTTGGCCCTGCTGCCTGGCCCAGACAGTCACCTTCCCTGGGGCAAACAGGACATCTAGAGTACCCCTTCCAATACTATTTGCAGCAGCTATTAACACCAAAGCAGGCTCACCCGCAGCCCCCCAAAATGGTCCCCAGAAGAACTACATGCCACATCTCCACCCTCTTAGCCTCTTTGGTCACAAAATATCTCAGGTTGCCTGCGTCGGGGAAGAAGCAAAGATGTGCAGAAGGTGTGCGGCCAGAATATGGCCGACAGCGTCCAACCACCTTCAGCTTTGGAGGGTTGTGGTTCTGGATCCACTCTTCATGGCTAGGCCCATCTTTGACTGACATGCACAGCATGAGGAAACATTTTGTGGAGGGGAGTGAACATCAGCTAGAGATGTGGGACAGTGTCAAGTGAGGTTCAGTTGCACAGGGTACCTCAAGGGAGGGAAGTCATGGTGGACAGTCCTTCTAAAGTGGTGAGAAGAAAGGACTGTCCTGGCCCTTACATGTTGCTTGCTCCTGAGCCATGACCTTTGGCTCAGGTTAGCGTTAGACCCTGACAGGTCTCAAGCTCTTTGCAGGCAAAGCTTCTACCAGGGGCTTTGTATCATCATTTCCTAGAAGAGACTCAGAATCAGCTGCACTAGTCCTGGCCAGCCACAGCTTCCCCTGACACTAAGGGTAGTCCCCAGGGACCCTTATAATAGTCCTACGACTTCTTTTTTTTGCTGGGTGAGGAGGTATAAAAGAACTACACTACATATACCCCAAGCTGAAGGAGAGTGAGCATTGGCATAAATCAGTGGGGCCCAACGTTTCCACCCTGTGGTCTAGATGCACAGTGTCATGTCCATCCATGGCCCAAATCTGGCTGGTGGACCCGATCCAACATGTGGAGCAGATGCAACTGGGGCCTGATCCAGCCATATGGCAACAGCCCAGCCTGGCCCAATCCTGCCATGCAGAAACAATGTGGCTTGGGCCTGATCCAACTGAATAAGGCTTGGAAATTTGGCAGTGGGGCGGATGGCAGTATCAATTGCCCCATTGCCAAATTCCCTGTCTGGTGAGCCCCATGGACTGAACACCACTGATCTATGGGCAAAATTTGGTCTGTGGGGCAGGGGTCGAGATCGGAAGAAATAAGTGGAGTGAAAGTTGCTTCTTCCTCATCTACTGGCTCAGGAAATGAGTGAAAGCCAGTTGCAATGCCATATTCTCCACCAGCTCCACCCTACACCTCTTTATAATCTATTCATGCCCCTGTCCCTCAAAGCAGCTAAGGCAGATGTTTGTTCCCAGGAACGTGTCAATATTCTGCAGGGGTTTTTACCATCTTTGTTTAGTTTTGAAAAAAAAAAAGGAGCTTTGATATGGAAAGCAGGCGGATCAATGTATGTGCTGCAGGGGAAGCCATGGCCTGGAGCCCAGCTTCAAGAAAAGCTACCTCTGCAAACACCTGCCCCCTGCTCAGGATTTCTATCTCTCTTTCTCCCTAGACTGTGTAGATAATATTCTGGAGAGCTGCACATCTGGCTGGGGATCAGTGAAGCACTGATAAAAGGGAGGGGATGACAGCCCATGTTGCTGTTGCACCAGTGAATTTAGGAAAGATGAATAAAGCAGAATGCCTTGTTTATCATTTCATCCTTTAATGCCCAATGATTACCAATGGAGGGGCATTTCTCTGGAGCCCAGGCTCCAAGCATCCCACTGTCCCTTTCTAATTTTAGACAAGCTGTGTTACTTCAGCTGCAGTGTGAGCTGAGCTTCGAATGCTAAATATTCTCATTTGACCTGACTGCAACAAAGAAGGGGTCGCCGTCATTTTTTGCTGATGGCCCCCTCCTCTGGGAAGTTGTGACGGAGAGATATCCCATTATTTTCATGTCTTCACATTCCCGCTCCGTAATCTGCACGTTGAGATGGGGCTTGGAAATTCTTTCTTATAATCGGTTTTCAGCGAGTCTGAAAGAGAACGGATGTGGCAGTGGCAATGGATGTCAGAGAGCATGTCACATACCATACTTGTTTGCTCCCTTTGACCAAATGGAGCTGTCAGGTCTTCCAGATAAAGAGCAAACTCCTTGCTCTGAGGCTTTTTTTTTCAGTCCTATGAGAAACATCACTTCTCCGGTGGATGGAAACTTCTTCCTAAGTTCCAGGCTAAATGTATTCATGGCCAGGCTATAACCATCAGCATTGTCCATTAACAGCTAGGGGAGATGGGGAGATATGTGAAGCCAACTGCAAAATGGAAGACAGTGGTGGACATTGAGGGGATCCCCTTGTCATGCCGGGGAGATCTTCCTTCAAGGCTGGGCATGGGATTAGTGTCTTTGACATGATGGCAAAGTTCTGAGCAAGCCTGCTAGCTCTGACAGAGAGAAACACTGCTAAAACATAGGTACTCTGGAGTGGCCTGGAACAACTGACACTTTACTGAATACATTCATTAAGGAGGAGAGGCCTTGGCTATTCAATTTACCTTTTCCTGAAAGCTGGCCTGGCTTCTGCCACTTCCAGTGATTGGCAAGGGATAAGAAAAGGACACTGCACCCTTGGCTCCACCTCTGCTGGGGAGACAGGCTGGGAGCAGGAGTTTAGCTACCAGCCTGGTGCACTTCCTAAGTAGAGAGAAGTGTCACTCTACAGGGGTTTGTTGGTGAGGGGGGAAACTACTCCAACAACAACAGCGGGCATTGGCTGAGGTTCACCTGAGGCCAAAAGAAGCAATTGCAGCTAGAAGGACTTTGACTGCAGTGTTGGGGAAGGAGAAGCGAGGAGATCAGCTGTTGCAACCACAGCTTAAAAATCACCATGGAGGCAACAGGACAATCGGGACTAATGCAGAGGTGCCTACGGGAACTGGACTGAGTCCCTGGCTTGCTTCATAGCCTAGCCAAGTAGCCATTCCTAGTTCATGTTGTAACCTAGTGGAGGAGCCAAGGGGGATTCAGCTGGGTGAATTGTGCTGCTGAACCTGCATAATACATCATCTGTATGTAGGTGTTGGGGACTGACTCCATTGTACTTTCACCTGCAAGAGCATGCATGCAGCTCCTGGTGTTACCTGCAGACTTGCCTCCCTCTCCACAGGTATTGTCCAAGTGTCCTAATTCCCTGAGAATTAAACCTTGCCGCTCCTATTCAGTGAGTCAGGAGCCTCTTACTTAAAAGCATCTGACTTGGGATATAGGTTGCCTAGTGGCTGTGTGCTTCTCACCACCCTCCCTCCATTTCCTGGAGACGTCACAGACAGGGGGGAAGATTATTTGTTTAACTTATCTGCAGTGACTTCATTCTGTACCGTCATGTTTTGATGCTGGTCTGTGCTGTGGTACACACTTATTCTTCTCCAGGTCGGTCTCTGACCTACATTGCCATTTCATCAGATTTCACTTAAAGGAGGCAGGCAACATAGTCTCAAAGTAAATCAAGCAGCTAATATTATATCTCCAGAAGTCCTAGAATTGAGCACCTTGTTCATTCCCTCTTTTCATAGTTTCATAGTTTGTAGGGTCGGAAGGGACCTGAGCAGATCATCAAGTCCGACCCCCTGCCATGGCAGGGAAGAGTACTGGGGTCAAACAACCCCAGCAAGGTGATTGTCTAGCCTCCTCTTAAAGACCCCCAGGGTAGGAGCCAGCACCACTTCTCTTGGAAGTTGGTTCCAGACCCTAGCCGCCCTGACCGGGAAGTCGCGCCTCCTGATATCTAACCTAAACCTACCCTCTGCCAGCTTGTGACCGTTATTTCTAGTCACTCCTGGCGGTGCTCAGGGGAACAGGGGCTCCCCCAGTGCCTGCTGGTCCCCCCTGACTAGTTTGTAACAGGCCACAAGATCCCCCCTCAGCCTCCTCTTGTGGAGGTTAAACAGGTTCAGGTCCCGTAGCCTCTCCTCATAGGGCCTGCCCTGCTGCCCCCTGATCATGCGAGTGGCCTCCTCTGGACCCTCTCCAGGCTGTCCACATCCCTCCTGAAGTGCGGTGCCCAGAACTGGACGCAGTACTCCAGCTGCAGCCTGACCAGTGTTGCATAGAGGGGGAGGATCACCTCCCTGGCCCTGCTCGAGATGCATCTGTGGATGCAGGACAAGGTGCGGTTGGCCTTCCTGACCGCGTCCCCACACTACTGGCCCATGTTCATCTTGGCATCAATGATGACTCCAAGATCCTTTTCTGCCTCTGCACTGACGAGAAGGGAGTTCCCCAGCCTGTAGGTATGGTACTGGTTGTTCTTCCCCAGGTGCAGCACCTTGCACTTGTCTGTGTTGAATCCCATCCTGTTCTCATCCACCCACCCCTGTAACCTGTCTAGGTCAGATTGCAGCCTATTCCTCCCTTCTAGCTTGCCCACATCCCCCTACATCTTCGTGTCATCAGCAAATTTAAACAGGGTGCTTTTTACCCCCTCGTCCAAGTCGCCGATGAAGACGTTAAACAGTGCGGGCCCGAGGACCGAGCCCTGGGGGACCCCACTGCCCACGTCCCTCCAGGTCAAAAATGACCCATCCACCACCACCCTCTGGGTGCAGCCCTCTAGCCAGTTGGCGACCCAATTGACTGTGTGGGTGTCGACACCACAGCCCCCCAGTTTCTTAATGAGAACGGGGTGAGAGGCAGTGTTGAAGGTCTTCCGAACGTCCAGGAAGACTACGTCCTCTGCTACCCCTGCATCCAAGAATTTGGTGGCCTGGTCGTAGAAGGCCACCAGGTTGGTCTGACAGGACCTGCCACTGATGAACCCGTGTTGGTTGCCCCTGAGCATAACGCCCCCCCCGGCCCCTCATGGACATGTGCCAGGATAATTCTCCCAACAAGCTTCCCCAGGATCGAGGTAAGACTAACAGGCCTATAGTTTCCTGGGTCCTCCTTCCTCCCTTTTTTGAATATGGGAACCACGTTGGCCCTCTTCCAGTCCTCTGGCACCACACCAGAGCACCACGAGTGCTCGTACAGCCGTGCCAGGGGTCCTGCGATGACCGCAGCTAATTCCCTCAGCGCTCGGGGGTGGAGATCATCTGGACCAGCTGATTTAAATACGGTCTGTCCCTCCAGACGTCCCCTGACTAGATCCTCACTGATCCATGGCCTAGGTGCACCTCCCCTGGGGCCTGAGGGGGGCCCAGTGGGGGGGTGACCCAGTCCCTGCTCAGAAAAGTGGAGGCAAAGGAGTTTTTAAATAGGTTAGCTTTGTCGTCTGGTGTGACAACCAAATTTCCTAGCGTGTCTTGCAGGGGTCCCACGTTACCCACTGATTGTACCATTCCCCTATATAATGGGGACTTGTTCAATCTAAGTTAATCTGGACTCAATTGAGACCTGGTGTAAATGAATGGCAATTCCACCAAGGTACTTAGAGCTCCATTTACTTACGCCACATCTAAATTTAGTCCCTTTATCAATACAGTGGCAGAAACAGCCCCACTAATTATGAGATGTTATTAAGGTTTCCTAAACCGCAGTTGTCTTTGTTCAGGCATTTATTTTCCCAACAGGTACTGACGTTAAGATCATCTGGACTGCGTCCAAAATTTCACATCATTAAATATTCACTAAATTCCTCATCTTAATGAGGCAAAGAAGAAAAGCTATCAATGTGAGAAACTGCCAGGCAGATGGGTCAAACACATCAAAGGGCAACATTGCCTTTGCTCTGTCTTGTTCTGTGGATAAGGCCTGCTCTGCTTTATACAGAAGATACTGTGATTCTGCAGTGAATTTGACAGCTAAGTCCTGTTAGAGCATTATATTAAAGGAATTTTTTAAACAAAGATAGGAAGTATGGTATTGATTTTACAACTATGGTTTTAACTGTGCCTCGCCCACCCCTCCTCCCTGCCTTAGGCCTGGACTATTGCAGAGTAATCTCCATTATTAAATAAGATGGGCAAGAGTCATTTGTGCTAGTGAAATGTTGTGCAAGCCATATTGGCTGTGAAAGTTTCTCTCAAAGGGAGGACAGATTCTTCTTCGGGGTTTTGCTGGATGGTGGACCAGCAGCTTCATATTATAGCCAATGCCTCTGAGGAATCCTACCCAATGAAGGCCACTGAGAAGAGTTGGCATGGATGGTGTCTCCTAAGTTTTCTCACTCCTTGATTCACATGCATGAGTTATTTCTCAGCACAACACTGCTAACTAATCAGCTCCATAATACTGCACTGTTTTATCCTGCAGTCTGTGAGAGTTTAGAATAAAAAGCTCGGGTTCTGTGATGGCTTTAGAAGTCACGAAGCACCATACTGGATCACAGCAATGGTCCATCTAGCCCAGGATCTTGTCTCTGACAGTGGCAAGTAGTCAGTGCAATACAAGGAGAATATATGAGCGAGGCATGTCTAGAGTGATCCATCTCGTGTCAGACCCTGGGTTTAGGGAAGTCAGAGAATACATTCCTGATTTGCTCTCTTTAATAGCTCCCAATGGAACTGTCCTCCATGATTTTGTCCAGTCTCTCTGCCTCTACAACCTCCTGTGACAATGAGTTCCAGAAATTAACTACTGCTTTATTTAAAAAGAAAAGAAAAGTAAAAGAAGAAAAAACTAAAATTTATCAATGCCTTAAGTATCTGGCCATTGACATTTGCTGATAGGACATCCTTCTGGGGCTTCTTAAAAGGAAACTTAGGGCTGAGGCTTGGTGGCAAATTGGGTTCTAAAGGGGCATTACCCATTTGTGCACAGACCACTATCTTTCCTGAGGGACTGGAATCTGAAAAGGAAGCTGCTTTAACATAGCACAGAGACCATTTTTGTTCTTATGATGGCTGACTTCCCGTGGTCCAAATCATGAGCCTTGACATTCAGCTTAGTTTGATTGGGAGGCAATGCTGATCCAATGGCATAACTTCTTACTAGAATGAAAGAAATTACCATAGAGTGGTTTTACTCTAGAGGGACTAGAGTGTCTATGCCTCAGTCAACCCTAAGTCTGTATTTTGAAGCTACTAACCAAGGTTTTATATATATATATATACACACACACACACACACACACACACACACACACACACACACACACACACATATATATTGTGTATGTGTGTGTATAATATGTGTGCATTTACATGTATGTTTCATAGCTAGTACGGTCGGAAGGGACCTGAGCAGATCATCGAGTCCGACCCCCTGCCATGGCAGGAAAAAGTACTGGAGTCAAACGACGCCAGCAAGGTGTTCATCCAGCCTCCTCTTAAAGACCCCCAGGGTAGGGGCCAGCACCACTTCTCTTGGAAGTTGGTTCCAGACCCTAGCCGCCCTGACCGTGAAGTAGCGCCTCCTGATGTCTAGCCTGAATCTACCCTCTGCCTGCTTGTGACCGTTATTCCTGGTCACTCCTGGTAGTGCTCAGGGGAACAGGGACTCCCTCAGTGCCTGCTGGTCCCCCTCGACTAGTTTGTAACAGGCCACTAGATCCCCCCTCAGCCTTCTCTTGTGGAGGCTGAACAGGTTCAGGTCCCGCAGCCTCTCCTCCTAGGGCCTGCCCTGCTGCCCCCTGACCATGCGAGTGGCCTCCTGTGGACCCTCTCCAGGCTGTCCACATCCCTCCTGAAGTACTCCAGCTGCGGCCTGACCAGTGCTGCATAGAGGGGGAGGATCACCTCCCTGGACCTGCTTGAGATGCATCTGTGGATGCATGACAAGGTATGGTTGGCCTTCCTGACCGCATCCCCACACTGCCGGCCCATGTTCATCTTGGCATCAATGATGACTCCAAGATCCTTTTCTGCCTCTGCACTGACGAGAAGGAAGGTCCCCAGCCTGTAGATAACGGCGGTGGTTCCTCCTCCTCCAGTGCATCACCTTGCACTTGTCAGTGTTGAATCCCATCCTGTTCTCATCTACCCACCCCTGTAACCTGTCTAGGTCCGATTGCAGCCTATTCCTCCCTTCTATTGTGCCCAGATCCCCCCACATCTTAGTGTCATCAGCATATATATGTGTGTATATACATTTATATATTTGAGAAAATAATGTTTCCATAAAAATAAAACTTAGACAAAATCAAAATATTTTGTGATGTTGGTTTAAGTTTGATCTCCTTGAAGACAGCAGGATATTCTTCTAAAGCAGATGGATCTAAGTAGTGAAATGTGTCTCAGCTGAAATATTTTTGGATGCTTAAAGAGCTTGATCTTTATGTATATTTTGTCTCCTTTCTTTCCCATGGGGAGAGATCCTAGCTGGTAATTAGGAACTGAGGTAGATTTGGACAAGTATTATAAAGGTGAATGGCTCTAGCCTATTATAAATCACGAGGTTGCCCAAGCCCAATTTTTCAGATCTGCATGCATCTAAGAATGTATTGCATTTTGTATGTCTCACATTGGTGTGCAATTCTGAGTGATTAATCTTTCTGCCGCACATTTCTTAAAGATAATAATTAAAAGCAAAGGATGGGTATATTCGTGGTGTTGGGATGGCTGGGTGGTCTAAGATGTAAGGTATAGCTGCCTTCCTGCTCAGGTGGGTGTTCTGGTCTCTGTAGGGAGGTGTGAGTTCAAATGTGACAAAAATGTTTTTCAGGGACCAGGACATCTCCCCACTAAAGTTGTAGATGGACCCAGGGGAGGCATGACTGAGTTCAGGAACTTTTGGAGGTGCTGGACATGTTTAAATCAGTAGGCCCAGATGCTCTTCTCCCGTGGGTGCCGAGAGAATTAGCAGGGGTCCTAGTGGGGCCCCTGGCATGGCTGTATGAGTGCTCATGGGGCACTGGCCAGGTACCAGAGGATTGGAAAAGGGCCAATGTGGTCCCCATTTACAAGAAGGGGATAAAAGAGGACCCTGGCCAGTCAGTCTTACCTCGGTCCTTGGGAAGACCTTTGAGAAAATTATCCAAGAGCACATATGCAAGGGCCCAGCAGGGGAGGTAATGCTCAGGGGCAACCAACATGGGTTCATTGAGTGCAGGTCCTGCCTGACTAACCTGGTTTCTTTATATGATCAGGTCACAAAGTCCCTGGATGAGGGTGTTGGGGTGGATGTTGTCTTTCTGGACTTTAAGAAGGCCTTTGACACAGTTTCCCACATTCTCTTAAAAAAACTTGGTGACTGTGGCATTGATGCCTACACAGTCAGATGGGTGGCAAATTGGCTAGAAGGTCACACCTAGAGAGTGGTGGTAGATGGGTCATTTTCAGCCTGGAGGGATGTGGGCAGTGGAGTCCCCCAGGGCTCAGTCCTTGGGCCTGCACTGTTCAACATCTTCATCAGTGACTTGGATGAGGGAGTAAAAAGCACCCGGTTCATATTTGCTAATGACACTAAGATGTGGGGAGAAGTGGGCACGCTAGAAGGGAGGAATAGGCTGCAGTCAGACCTAAACAGGTTACAGGGGTGAGCGGATGAGAATATGGTGGAATTCAACACAGACAAGTGCAAGGTGCTGCATCTAGGGAGAAGGAACCAGCAACACACCTATATGCTGAGGAACACCCTTGTTGTCAACACAGTGGCAGAAAGGGATCTTGGAGTCATTGTTGACTCAAGGATGAACATGAGCCGCCAATGCAAGGAAGTGGTCAGTAAGGCTAAGCATCTACAGATGCACCCCAAGCAGGTCCAGGGAGGTGATCCTTCCCTATGCAGCACTGGTCAGGCCACAGTTGGAGTATTGCATCCAGTTCTGGGTGCCACACTTTAAGAGGGATGTGGACAGCATTGAGAGGGTCCAGAGGAGGGCCACTTGCATGGTCAAGGGGCAGCAGGGCAGGCCCTTCGAGGAGAAGCTAAAGGGCCTGAAACTTTTAGTCTCCACAAGAGAAGGTTGAGAGGGGATCTGGTGGCCGTTTACAAACTCACCAGGGGGGACCGGTGGGAATTGGGGGAGGCTCTGCTCCACCACCTGGGGTTACTAGGAATAATGGCCACAAATTGTTAGAGAGAAGGTTCAGGCTGGACATCGGGAGACATTACTTTACGGTTAGGGCTGCTGGGCTCTGGAATGGACTCCCAAGTAAGGTGGTGCTCTCTCCTCCCTTGGGGGTCTCCAAGGGGATGCTGGACAGATTTGGCTGGAGTGATGTGATCCCAACACCTATTCCTGCCCAGGTCAGGGGATCAGACCTGATGATCTGTTTAGGTCCCTCCTGACCCTAAGTACTATGATACAATGATGACTTTAAGAGGCCAACGGGTTAATATATTTAATAAATGTTCCACCACTGTAAAAGATATATTCTTATCTTTGAAAGCGACACATTCCATTACCCTAGAAATGACTGATTGGCCCTAATGAAGCTCCATGGGGACAATATACTGTAGCAATATGGTTGGTTTTGGTTACCTTAGCAACACTCTCCATGGGAATTCAAAGGCTAAATTTGTTTAAAATTGGAGATCTAAAAGCATCTGACAAAATTCCAACTGAGACACACTTTACCCACCTAAATTAACCTTGATTAAGAAGGATGATGTTGCTTTAATGGATGCAGTGTGCAATTCCAAAGGAAGGGCTTTGAATGTGTGCTCTTATTGTTTGAAGACAGGCATTCAGAGAGACCTGGAGGAGTGACTGAGAAAAGTCGATAGATGTGCTTGTGTGTTAATATGGAATTTTAAAAATTATTCAAACAAAACCTTTAAACCCTCTTATTCTTATTATTGGAATCACCAGACCCATTGCTAGTCTGTGTGGTCCTGCATTGATACAGTTCTCCCTCACCTTCTTTTTCCTGTTACTTGTCCCATTCATCTGCTTAATGTTCATTTCAGAGTAAATTTCAAAGAGGATGGGGCTCGACTGTTCCCAGTGGTGGCAGATGACAGAACAAGCAACAATGGTTTCAAGTTGCAGCAAGGGAATTTTAGGTTAGATACTAGGAAAAACTTTCTCATGAAGAAGATAGTAAAGCATTGGAAAGGGCTACCCAGAGAAGTGGTGGAGTCTCCATCCTTGGAGATTTTTAAGACCCAGCTAGACAAAGCCTTGGCTGGGATGATATAGTTTGGCGTAGTCCTGCTGTGAGCGGGGGGTTGGACTAGATGTGGCCTTCTGAGATCCCTTCCAGCCCTAACTTTCTATGATTCTAAAAACTGGGTCTATTTGCACACTTGTACATGTACAACTGGCCTTGACCCAAGGCACTGTCAATGATAACTGTGAATAATAGGGCAGATGCTTTGTTGGTCATAGCTACATTGACTTCAATGGTCTATAGTTGTGGCTACCTTGACTTTAGTTCAGCTATTGAAACCAGCTGGGCATTTATGCCATTTTTTTCAGTGTTGCACATTATTTAGGCAGGATAGTATTAATTATGCTCTTCATTTTTTTTATTCCCTTGCCTTGAAGAGCTTGGAATTCATAGTTAAAATGACAAGTTAGCACATCTCTATTGCTTATTAATATTAGCAGTTTTTAAATGATGTTTTTTTGGTTTCAGGGTAGGGAGATATACTGCATCATCTTTGAGCACAAAATGGGAGTTCGTGTGTATGGTAAGTAATATAAGTTAAATAATTTTAAAATGTTGAGCGGAGACCTCTGGCCTACCCTAGAAGCACTACAAACAAGCGGTTTGGGGGGGAAGTGGAGGGAGGTTGTGAAGCTAAGGCCTGACTACTCTACAGTCAGAAGCAACAGTTAATTTTACTGCTGCGGGAGATCACTGAGTCAAACACTCTGCTTAGATGCCAAATAAGGCTGGGTAAACATAGCTACTATGGCTTTCACAGTTACGTAAGGCAAGCTATCGAAGTTAATCAAATCTCATGCTTTAGGTAACCACCTTGCCATTAGCACTGGCCTCAACATAAAGCCCTGCAAGCTGCCATGTTATGGGAATGCCAGGTGTTGGTGCCTACCTACCTGTTAGACTGGAATGCCCAATGATTCACTCTCATAAGGACAGGCTAAGTCTCCTCATCCCTTCTTGGTCATCCATGCCTTGAAATACATCATCGCTGTCCTCTATAGAAGAAGCTAAGAGGTATGTATAAATTACAAAACCCTTTGGAGTGAGCAGCTCCACTTGGGGTATGGACAGACGTGACAATTTTCATCTGATCTGGCCCCAGAACGCGGTCTACAGCCATGACCAAACAGAAGTGCACAGCTGCAGACTTCTTTAAAAGGGCCTGATCCTGTGACAATATGAACCTTAATTGTATGAGGATTCAGGTGAACGTGCTCCAAAACAGAGTTCATTCTGCACCTTGTGTCTGCAGGGCTCCCAGCCTGACATTGTTTTCAGACTGGGAGGGGGAAAGGGGGCACAGGGAATTTGGTGGCAGGTGGATTGGAGCCCCCCTGAGGTGGGGGAGGCTCTCCAGCACTGAGTGGGAAACCTGAAAAATGAGCTCCTGATGCTCCCTTTCCCTGTCCCACTTTGAAAACAGCGTCCAGGCTGGTAGGGGAGAGTGATGTTGCTACAGAGACCAGGATGCAGCAAGCAGCTGGAATCCCCAACTCCCAGACCCAACAATGAACTTCTCTTGAGTCTGGGGGATTGTTGCAATTCATAGCACTTCCCGTAAAGTGCTATGAGTTGCAACAGGTAGCTGCTTTTCTGTCTGTGCTCTTTGTTGCATTGTGACAATTAAGCATGCTTCACCATTCAGGTGAAGGATGCTTAATTGGATTTAATTTTAACATCCTTTCCTTTTGCAGGCAGTATCTCCCATTGACATGGTAGCTTTTGTTTCTCACTGATGGCTCAGGGAACTTAACCATGAAATGAGGGTCTGCTAGGAAGCAAAGCAAAGGGAAGATGATAAAGTGAAGGTTATTCAAATTAAATGCCCACCTTCATGGCTCAGCAGTAATAGGGAAGACCCCTCTCAGAGCTGTGGTGAACAAAGTTCTGTGCAGATTACTGAGACATTGGTGCTGCCCCTGAGATAGCCCTGCTCTTTATGAAGTGGCCTGACATGCTGAAAGCATTAGCCATAACTTTTGTGAGGACCCTCTTCAGCTCCCCCCACCAACTACAACAGCCCTCCTCCCATCTAAAAGGAGCCTCAGGAACTGTCATCTTTGCCTGCAACCCCAACATTATGGTTTCTGATGAACCGTTGGCCCCATTGTAATAACCATTGGCTGTTAAAATTCCAAGATGCTCACTTAAGTGGATCAGGAAGCCAGGAGGTTGAAATCAGAGAGAAAAAGGGAAGGAAGTTAGGACTTCCGATCTCTGCTATGGCCCCAGGTGCCAAAATCAAGCACGAGCATGGAAAAGACCTATGTGTTGTGACAGGGGTGGTATTTTGTGTATGTAAGAGCATTTCTATAAGCACAGGTTCCAAATAACTGTAGAAAGTTTTGGTTGCCTCTGTAACAGAACTATTACTAAACATTAAAATAACATAGGTCACTTAACCTCTCAGGGCTTTAATCTCAGTGGCATATGTCAATACCCTTTTTATGGCACTCCAGAGAGAACTCCAACTCTGTATGTTCCATAACCAGAAATGAAGCAGTGAAGCCGCCCTGAGTTCCTTCCACCCCCCACCCTGGCATGCCACTGCTGCTTTTCGGCACAATGGAGACATTGGACATGTCTACATGAGATGTGTTAATGGGCTTTGGCCTAATATAATGCTCATTAAGGGTGCACAGCTCATAGATTTCATAGACATTAGGGCTGGAAGGGACCTTGGAAGATCAAGTCCAGTCCCCTGCACCAGGGGCAGGAAGTCAGCTGGGGTCATAGGATCCCAGCAAGATAAACATCCAAATTTCTCTTGAAGGTGTTCAAAGTAGGTGCTTGAACCACCTCCTCTGGCAGACTGTTACAGACCTTGGGGGCTCAGACAGTAAAGAAATTCTTCTTTATGTTCAGCCTGAAGTAGTTATGAAGGAGTTTGTGACCATTTGACCTTGTCATCCCCTGCAGTGCTCTGGTGAACAGATCTTCTCCCAGATCCTGGTGAGTACCCCTGATAAACTTATAGACAGCCACCAGATCACCCCTGAGCCTGCGCTTTTCCAGGCTAAAGAGCCCCATGGCTCTCAGCCTGTCATCATAAGATCTGTTTTCCTGACCTCTGATCATGCGCGTGGCTCTCCTCTGGACTCTCTCAAGCTTCTCCACATCCTTTTTGAATTGTGGAGCCCAAAACTGGACGCAGTACTCCAGCTGCGGCCTCACCAAGGCCAAGTACAAGGAGAGAACGACATCCTGGGATTTGCTCGAGAAGCATCTGTGGATGCAAGCCAGCATTTTGCTCGCTTTACTAGCCGCAGCATCACATTGAAGGCTCATGTTGATCTTGTGGTCAACCATGACCCCCAAGTCCTTTTTGTCCATAGTGCTAGCCAGTGTAGCACTCCCAAACCTATAAGGATGCTGCAGGTTTTTCTTCCCATGGTGGAGAACCTTGCATTTTTTGGTGTTAAACACCATCAGGTTCTTGTCTGCCCATTTCCTGAGCCTGTCAGGGTCAGCCTGGATTGCCCTCCTGTCCTCAGGTGTGGATGCTTTACCCCAAAGTTTGGTGTCATCGGTGAACTTGGCCAGTCCGAAATCTACATGTGCACACACTTAATGCACATTAAAAATGGTGAATTTAGACTTAATTGTGCAATTGGTTAAAGTGCATTAATGCATGTGTAGACATAGCCTGGCACTAACTTAGTGCCAGGAGCCTGGACAGGACTGCTGGTCTGTGCAGGGGCCAGGCTGGCCTGGTGTGCCCTCCTGGACAGGTCACAGACTGTCTCTGCCTGGCCTGTTTCCTACCCAGAGCTGTTGCTTGGCCACAGATGAATGTTGCAAAGGGCTGCAGCTTGCTGCACCCCCTGCCCAGCCCTAAGATCCCCCTAGGGCCACTGCCTGGCTATCTATGGCAGCAAGACCAGCACCTGCTCCCTGCTGCTGCTCACTCCCTTGCAGGTGCTGTGGTGAAGTGCCTTTGAGCGGCTTGCAGTCCCTGGCCTGTCCAGCATGCTGCTTGCAGCTGTCCAGGGCCCTCATCCCAGGGACAGCTGCACAGGGACCCAGGGGGCCAATGAAGGAATCATGTCCACCCACATGCCCATGCCTACCCAACTGGACCCAGGAGGAGGTGCTGTGGGGCCATGCCAATGTGCAGAGGCCCCTGCCCCACTGTGGAGGAGGTGGCTGGGAGGCTGCAAGCCCTGATGGGAGCAGCCCGGGCACCATGCCTGGCAGCAGCTACCCCAGAGCCTGGGCTGGCTGCAGCCAGGAGGCTACAGACAGCTGCTGCCTCCCCACCCCTGGCCTCAGCTCCAGCCCCAGCCCCGGCCCAGCACCAAGGGGCACAGTGTTGGCACCTGCTGCCTTCCTGGAACCTGGGCTGGGAGACAGCCGGGGCTGGGGCTGGGAGGCAGCAGCTGTTTGCCTCCCGGCTGCCACTGGTCCAGGTTCTGGGTAGCTGCTGATAGCCATGGAGCCCAGGTTGCTTCCAGCAGCCAGCTGGGAGGATGGAAGCCCTGCTGCAAGCAGCCCAGGCTCCATGGCTATCAACAGCTCCCGGCCCTGCTACCCTCCCCTGGGCCCTCTGGAGCACAGTGTGTGAGACCTGGAGGAGCAGTGCGCAGAGGGGCTGCACAGGGAAGCTGCCTGCTGCTGCAAGCTCCGCACTGCCCCGGTCACACTTCCCCTGTGTGCACGGGAGCAGCGTGGGCAGCATGCAGTGTTGTGCCCCCGATGTTGCCCTCGCCTGCAGGGGAAGTGTGGCCAGATTAGCGGGGAGCTTGGAGTGGCAGGCAGCCTTCTGCACGCCCTGCTGTGCCCTGCCCTGCTGCACCGGGTCCCATGCGCTGCTCTGCAGAAGCGAGGGCGAGGGCAGCACAACAGGGAGCATTGCAGCAGGTGTTTGCAGCCTCCTGGCTGCAGCTGGCCCAGGTTCTGGGTAGCTGCTGATAGCCACGGGGCCTGGGCTGGGGGGCAGGGGCTTTGGTTAGGGGCAAGGGGTTGAGGGGCAGGGGCTTTGGGTGGGGGGGCAAGGGGCACAAACAGGGCTGGGGAGCTGTTGTGGGGGGACCTGCACAAAACACATACACAAGATCAAAGGGATTATCAAGTTTTATTTATTGTTACCAGTTTTACAATTTTTAGAGAATCTGGTATTTACTGTAAAAAAAAGGGCAACATTTATGATTATGCAGTGAATCCTGCCATGTACCCCCTGCCCTTGTTTTGTTTTCTGGCATGTCGGCACTCCGGCATCTTCCAGGGTAAGCACCATGGGGTTTTTTGGCACTCTGGCCAAAAAACATAGCCTACCCCTGTCTTAGAGTAGCTCAGAACTAAACAAACAGGCAAAATAGTCTATGGATATTTTTCACAATGAGAATGTAAGAGGTGCTCAGCCGCCAGAGGGCTGGAACCCAGGTGAAGTTGGTTAGTAGTTAGTGGTCTGCCTGGCTGGAAGGCTGCCCGCCGGCTGCAACAGATGACTGATAAATGAGGGTCTAGGTACAAAATGGGTTAAAAGCTCCAGGAGGACTGCAACAGGGAGAGGGAGGATAGGTTGTGAGACCTAGGGGAAAGAGAAGCCCAGAGCCAGAGAGATCCTTCTCCTAGGGCCTCCGGAAAGGCAGCAGATTCCAGTTTGTCTACTTGTTTAGTGCTTTTGTTTCCCTGGTTTGGGCTCCTTAAGTTATTGTGACTGTGAAGCCTGTCCAAGAGGAATAAAAATGACTGGAAAAGCTTGAGCTTGGCATTGGCTGGCCTAGATAAGAAAGCTGGCTAAGTGACCTGCTTACAGAGAAATAGTTTCCTAGACTCTAAAGCCAGTTACAGCCATTACACTTTTACTGGTACAAGTGATCGGAAACTGGTCTCTATCCATAACAGAACAGAAATTCGGCGTGCACAGCCAGGTTTCAAAATGGCATAACTCAATCTAAGATTCGCTCCCCATCCTCCCCACCAAAGGCCAAGTATGTGTTCTGTTCATCACTGATCTAATAGATGCTGTTTACAAAAAAACATGTAACTTGGATCAATTCTGCCTTGGGCTTTTTGAATGTCTGTACCTAGCGTAATTTCTAAATGGCCCTAGAGAAGAACCGGGTTAAGAAAGAGTTTAGTGACATGTTCAGGAAGGAAGATAGGATTTCTGACCTGGCAAACTCATGTATCGTGTTCCCTGGGACAGTCTCAGCTCTCTCCAGGTAGACAATAAGCCCTTGGATTTAAGCTGTGTCCTTAGAAGTACCAGCTACAGAATAGCACAGTACTGTCAGCAAGCATAAAATGAGATGCAGAAAGGAGAGGAAGATTCCCTTACTAACAAAGAACTTTTTTTCTCAGCAGTGTAATAAGAGGACACTTTAAGGAGATAAAAAATCCCCCCAACCTCCAAACAATTTATAATATTTAGTTGGCTAAGTTACATTTAGAGCACAGCAAAGTATCCGTAAGATGCTGCATCTATGAATACTGTATCTGCAGGCTTTAGAAGTTGTTCGTTCAGCATTGCTTAAGATTCATCAATCGAAGGAAGACGTACATTTTGACAAAGGTTTCAAGCTGCTGTCAACAGCTGTGACTTGCAAAAACTATGATGGGAACTGAAGAGGCCAGTGTCATCATTATAAGAAAGGTTCTGGCTCCATGCCCGCATCCCTCTATGATGGCACAAAGTTAGTTGGATTCAGCTGTGCTTTACTGGGCACGTCTACACATGCAAAAGATCCAGGAGCAGCTTACTCTTGAGTAAACTACTTGAGAGTAAACACTCCTTGGCATGTGTCTACACATGCAGGGACGTAGGAGATTTGATGCTCCTAGCCTGTGGCCCTGCAGGAGCCGGGCTCCACCTGGGTGCCAGCCAAGGGACAAAGAGACAGCTATCTTCTGGCAGGGACTGGGACATAGCTCCCTGCCCCAGGGGCTGCCTGCTGCCAGGGCATGCTCCACCACTGGGGTCCAGGTGGGGACAATACCCCCCTGCCCTGGCAGCAGGAAGCTCCCACCCCCACTCCATGATTGTGGAAGAGCTTTATCTCCCAGTGCCAGCTCCGTGGTTGCGGGATCAGTGCTGGCAGATTCTCATCTCCCAGCCTGAGCCCTGTGATCATGAGACCCAAGCTGGGAGATCCTTATATCCCAGTGCCAGCTCCATGGTCATGAAGGCTGGCACTGGGAGAGAAAGATCTCCCAGAGCCAGCCCCGCAACCATGGAACTGGTGCTGGGAGATAAGGATCTCCCAGCCCAGGTCCTGCAACTATGTGGGTCAGGCTGAAAGATAAGGATCTCCTAGCCTGGGCCTCATGATTGTGGAGTAGGGTTGGGAGCTCCCTGCTGCTGGGGCAGGGGGACATTGTCCCTGCCCAGGCTCCGGTGGTGGAGCCCACCCCAGCAGCTCCCAGGGGCAGGGAGCAATCTCTTACCCCCTGCTGCCTGGCTGACTGAGAGCACATTTGCTCCCAGTTAGGCATCTACATGTGCACTACTGCACAGTTAATAATCACAAATAAATTTGCGACTTGCACTTGCAGGTAGCAAATTTACTCTGGATTAGAGCCAATTACTGTGCAGTAAGCGTCTGCACATGTAAACGCAGACATTTATTGAGCAGTAATTAGCTCTACTGAGAAGTAAAGCACCTCATGTAAATACACTCGCTGAAGTGTAAATCTGGAGTTACAGCTCCACTGAAAGGATTCAGAGCCACTGCTGATCTGCATCAGTGCAATGAAGGAAATGATTTCTTCTAGTGGGTTTGATTCTGAGCACAATTGCACTTGTTTTACATAAGCATAAACCCATTGTCTTCTGATTTATATTGAAAAAAAGGAGAAAAGAATTTGGTTTGATGTGAATTTAGTTACCCTTTCCACCTCATTCAACTCCTGGCTGTCAGCCTTATTAACTACTGGCCAGACATAAAATTGAGTATGTAAGCAGAGTTTGGACAGGCAATAGCTTCATTTGCAGAGTCATCTGTTTGCACAGCCAAGACTAAAATTGGGATATCTATATTCAAAAGGGCAACTACATTGAAGTTTCCACTGGCAGGGCCATTTGAGACCTCAAAAGTTTCAACAAGAAACTCTTTGGTATCATTCTGTATAAAGAATAGCACTGGGAAGAACAATCCAACCCTCCCTGCCCCCAGTTTGGTTGCTGATACCTCGTACTTTATAACTTGTTCAACTGACTGAGCTGACATCATGGATAGAGCTGGCTGAAAAGCAGGTCAATCTTTTCATTAATAATTTTTAAATGTTTTTGGTTGAAATTTCACATTTAAAGGGTTTTTTTTTAACTTCCCCGTTTATAGTGCCATATCCTGAAACCTGAAAAGTTTCACTGAACTCAGTGTAAGAATTAAACTGTTAAAATGTCTTCTGTTTGTAAGTGTTCAAAAATAAGTCTGTGTTCTTCTCATAAAACCAAGATGGCTGATAGGAAAGAATCACAGATAGACAGCTATGAATTTGAGAAAGCAATACTGATTATTGAATTCAGTTTGAGCAATACTGATTAGTGAATTCAGTTTGATATAATTTTCTGGTCATATTACTCACATGACAACTAACAAATGAACCCCTAGCAGCAACATTTATTCATCCAAAGTTTTATATTTAGAAGTACATTATTTATTGTCTGATTCTTGTTTTAGTCATTGAAAAGCAGAAGCACTTCATACGATATAAATGACTAAGGTAACAATAGGAATAATGAAGAGCAAACAGACAGAACAAACCCCTTGCTTACCATAGTTGGGAAATAACTCATCTCAAGTATTTGGCAAACACTCATAAAATAATCAACCTACTTAAACCTAATCACTTTAAGAGAAAATTAGGAACAGTTCCCAAATGATGCATTTAACCTAAAATGGAGCTAAATTTCTGATCTGATTTTTTTGTATGGAATAAATCAGCAAGCTCTTTTGGCACCAATCCTTGTGCCTATGGAAATCAAAGGTAAAGTTACCATGGTGTAATTCAGACCCCCTAATAAAACACTTGATCTCTGTTCCAATTACTGAATCACTGGTAAAACAAATACAAATATATTTTCCTAGAAGGCTATACTGGAGAAATCAGAACCCCCCACCCCACTGCAAATGGGAAAACCATAGAAATGCTAAACCATATTTCCTACTTCCATCAAGAAATTACCACATACTTACCATGTTAAATTCGGGGAGAGCCAATTTCAAATTGCATATGAAATAATTAACCAAAAAACATCATGTGTGGAAGAAGAGTCTACATTTGCCTGAATTAAGATGAATGAAAAGAGCAATGTAAGCTTGGGGCTACAGATGCTTCCAATATATTACACTAATTAGCTCTTCAAATATTCAATTATTGTTTAAATGTAAGCTAATAGGTATAATGTATCTTCTGTTCACAGAAAATGTAATGCGATTATAAATTCCCTTAGCATGTGTGTGTACAGTATTTACATGTTGGCCATGCAATATAATATTTTTGGAATTTAATTAAGCAAGAAGGGTTGATAAACAGTTCCCTTCTGAGTCATTAGGCCATGCTTTGGAGGCACTAGAAACAGCACATGAAGTTGAACTCTGGCTGACTTTAATGAAGTGAGAAGTGCAATAATTTTCCTAAAATATACAGCCAGGAATGACTTACTGCTATTATGCAATGAGATTTATAGCTAAGACATAGTCATTGCCATGCAAGACCAGACCATCTGGTCCATCCAATTTAGTGCCCTGTCTCCAAGAGTGGCAAGGACTAGATGCTTCAGAAGAAGATGCAAAAATGGACAATTTCAGAGCAATCTGCCTTAAAAGGAAGGCTTTTATTCCCTGCTTAATCCAGGAAGCTGGTGTTTGCTTTAACCCCAGAAGCAGGACATGTCATACCACATATATCCAAGAGCATCCTGTCTGATGAACCTGTGGATGTTATCCATAACAATGACTAATCCATTTTTTTGTACCCTAAGTTTATCTTGACCGCAATGATTTCTCAGGGGAATAAATGTCATAGGTAACAATGCCTGTGTAAAAACAAGGGTTTTCTTGTAGCATTTTTTTAAACTTGCTGCTGTTTAGGGCATGTGTGTACTATTCAGTTAGGGCATCAGCCACTGCTGGAGTGAGACAAGCTACACGCACTCCAGATGTGCTTCCTCCTGAATTGGAAGAAATGTAGTTGCCTTAATGTGATACCCTGTACCCTTCCTCTTAGAAGAGCTTTTTGGCATATATATAGCATATAAGGGAGCGACAGCACTTCCGTTTTGGAGAACAGCATTTCTATATACAGTGTTAAAGTATGGACATACTTTGAATTTTTTCTTGTTCTTTGTCATGGGTAGAGGTAAGCAGGAGTATTATTTGTACAGCCCTAGGTGAAACTCCAAAAACAAACTGCCCATTTCTTGCTGTTCACAGTCAGGCTGAAGTGCTGTAAGAACATTTTTTTCCCCTGAAATGTCAGTCCCTAACTGAAACCAGGACATGCAGAAGTGATATGAAATAGGGGTAGCAGGAAAGGCAATGGAAAAGTAGCCAACATTTTTTTATTTTCTCAACGGTTCTTTTAGGATTCAGTTAGTGCTTTGGACAAATGTTTGGCTAGCTATTATTTCATCAGACTGATTCTTTCCTGACCTGTGTTCATACTTATGAGCTGTGTTTCTTCCAGTTCAGACCTATAGATGAAAGTTTCTGATACCTTGAACTGTGATAGTGCAAATCCCCTTATAAAATGTTCCATTTAGAAGCTGCCACCTAATGGCCTTGTAAAATCTTTTTTTTAATGGGATGAATCTCTTTATGGGATAATAAACTACACTGGCCTCCTGGGTTTGGGGGGAAGTGTCTATAAATGAAAAGACTGTACATCATAGATAACACACTGGCTCCAGCCCCACCCAGCAGGCAGCAGTGGCTGCAGTGATGGCAAGTGTGGCCTCGGCCCTAGCTCTGGCTTGAAGCTGTGGGCTGAGGCTGGAGCTGCCACCACCACTTTTGCATGATCATGCGCACCATGCTCTGTGCCCTGGGCCAGAGTAGGGCCAGAGCCGGAGCTGTGATGAGAGGGTACATGGTAGGAGGCAGAGGTGGAGGGGTGGGGATCAGGGTGGCCAGGGGAAGCAGAGGATGAAGAGGAACAGAAGTTGTGGGGATTAGGTGGCTGTAATGCTGATCCCAAGGCCAGAGTCAGAGTTGGAGTCTCATTGCTGCTACCCCCTTGCCCCCATACTCAAACCAAGACAAGGGGCTTTCCCTCTCATACTGAATGGGGGGGAAAGAACCTCATCTTGGATGACCAACCCACCCCAAATCAGCCAGATGATCTCCAAATATTACTTAGAGGGCAATTCTTGGACAATATTGAGCATTTTCCTATCCAAGGTAGCCAGCTTTCCCAGAAGTAAACATGGATGACTCTATTCAGCACTGGCTAAAATCTCCAGTGCTGCCTTTGGACATTTCCAAAATCATAGCTTTGGAAACATCAGAAGGTTTGATCCGTCATGGAAATTTATTCGGCTTCTATAAAGTTCCCAAAGCCCAAAATCATAAACACGTTGTGTTTCATTACTAGAGAAAAATGTGCCGTGAATAACTCACTGGACAATTTTTTTTCTTTCATTTTTCATTATTATTTCATTGATTGTCTATGACTGGATTACAGCAAAATATTCCTGGCAAACCGAGGCTGAGTTGCAAACATCTGCTGTGTCGTAATCACGTGAAATTTGCTTTTGCACAAAACAGGAAAACGACGAACCTCTGTGGATTTCCCTGTGAAACTTTGCATTTGTTCATACCCAGAACTCAGCCTGAATTTTAAGTAGTTACCAAGATGGCAACGCTGAAAATGAAGAAAGCATGTATTATATACACAAGAGTTGAAGGTCCTACTGCCTTTCTTTGCAATGTGTTGTCCTTACCTGTACAAACCATTCCATCCAGTCAACTGAGGCGGGCACGGAGAATTGGCTCTGTCAAACGCAGCAGTTGTAGTGAGATCTGGATCTGTTTTCTTATACATCCAGTTTCTTGAAGGGTCTTGCTGCTTTGGGTCAGTTCCATATGGAGCAAAGAGTCTCATGGGTTCGCTGCTGACATTGACCCTATCAGGACGCCCAGCAGTTCCCTATGTCCATGGCGTCCCTTGTCTAGATCTGCTAGGAGGCCAGCAACAGTGCCTCCCTGGAGGCGTTTCAGATGCTGCTTGTGCGTGGTGTCCCTTTGACTCTTTATGTGACATTCAACCACAGTTATCACTTAATACCAGAAGGGAAGAAAAAGCCTGAGCACATGGAGGAAACTCTGGATAAAAGCAAATTGAACACGAAGTCTGCTGCTGTTTGGAATTAAGGAACTCAGCAGTCGTTGGTCGGCTCATTCTCTCCAGGGAAAACTACCAGGCTCTTTGAGCCAGCTCAGTAAAGCAGCTTACAGTAAAATATGCTTTCCATTTCATTTTGCTGAAAGGAAGAAGGGCAAATGAAATGGCCAGAGAGGAGACCAAATGGAGAGTGGAGCATAGTCTGCACTTTCCATTATGTCGCATTCATCAAGCTGGTTAGTCTTGCCGCAGAAATAATCACAGGTCCTGTTGCTTTCCCCCCTTAGGCACCCCCAGCTCTTTTGTTAGGTTCCCCCCCCCTCCTTTTTTTCCTCAATGAGATAAAAGGAGACTGACTGGCCATGTGGAATGAATCCTCCACCTGTCCCTAGAAGAAGTCGTCCCCCAGCTCAGAAGTGCGTCATCTGAGGCAGCAATGGTGGCTAAGGACAATGAGCCCTGCCTGTTCTATGAGAAACTTGAGGACGTCAGTCCCTGGGGCTACTGAGGCACTCTGTTATTGCTGTGTTAGCCATTTTGGCCAGGTACAGATATATACTTGTAACAGAAGAGAAGTTCAGCATGCATAGATTGGTTTAAAAGTGGCAGGACTCGCTCTAAGATTTGTCCCATCCATCAAAGGGCGAATGTGCGTTCTGTTCACTACCGGGCTAAACTACACTCATCACTTAAATCAGTTCCACCTTTGGCTTTTTGAATGTCTGTGCATAGCCTTAAAGATAATGTAATTCAACCAGGCATGTCCAAAGCGCACTGAGGATGGGTTACAATAAGTTCAGGGACCTGACGGATAATCGCTGAAGTTTCAGATCAAACGTCTAAAAGCTTGTGGATGTCCCCACATCTTCCACAACCATAAATCATAACGTACAACTTATATGTGGGACTTTATGAAATTGCCAAGATATAACTGTTCCAGAATCACCATTAAAAGCATTGCACTTAGTACTTTTCTCAAGATCTGTTTCGGTAAATCCACTCTGATTGTGCTCTGTTATCTGTGCACATATCCTTTTTATATGCACCACTACTCTTTGTAGAAAAGTAATGTCATACCCATTATTCAGCAATGTGTATTAATGTCCTAGCTGCATTATTAGGTGGTTCTGAGATGCTATTGTATGCAACAACTACAAAGATGGGTGAATCTGCATGGATGTGAAGTGCGCACAGTACTAGTGTTGCATTTCCAGAAAGGGCTCATGAAAGCACTACAAAGCATCATATGACTCCCCAGTATCCTTTAATGTCCCCAAACTGGTATTTACATCATTCCTCAACACAATATCATGAACTTAAAACAATCAGCTTGATCCAGGACATTCTTTTCCAGTGGAGCACTCAAGAAGTGAACGGGCTGCATTTCGTCCCTGAGTATGCCTTGAATACCTGGGGTGCATACCTGTGGATTATAGGCTTGTCCCTATGATAACTCAGAAGATATTTTACCCCTAATCTTTCAGAGAACAGATGTAAACTCCGTAGTAGGAGTGATTTCTTTGGGAGGGAAAAGCATTTTCACCCTGCCATAGGTAGGGAAACTAAAAGTATTAGCTTGTTGAAAGAGGCAATGTCACCCAAAATCCCTCTTAAGACTCATGAGAGAAGGGGGGCATGAGGGAGCTTTCCTGATCTCAAAACCAGCAAAAGGAACGTCTGCCTCTCTATAATGACTTTTGTTTGTCTGCTGGCCCCAGGTCATTTCTGCAAGAGAAAGAAACTCTGCAATGCCTACGACAGCAACGCCTTTCATATGGAAGGACGGATTTGGTTTTTGCTGGAACGCTTTTGCAGAGTTGCGCCTTTCAGTGTGGCAGCACTTTTAGGGAAGCGGCGTTGGCTTTGTGATGGTGATTTGCACAAAATGAGATACAAGATGAGAAAAGGAAAGTTTGTTTCCTTTCAGGGTTCTTTCACCTCAGCTTGACTGATTTTTTTTCTAAGTGGGTTTTTTTTTTGTTTGTAACACAGAAGAAAGAATAACTGAACTTGCTCAGTTATTGTGCTCGTTACTGGCATTTTAGTCACTTGACAATGTGATGCAAGCAGGCATGTTCAAAGTGCACGGAGGACGGATTATAGGATGTTCAGAGGATCTTCAAAGTTTCAGATCAACTTCCAGGACTTTTGGCCACCCCTTTATTACAGCCCAAATTTGACTTCAATAGGGGCTTTGGAGTTCTCAGCACTAGTGAAAATCAAGCGGCTTATTCTGGCTCCCAAGGCATCAGTTCAGCAGCCTGTCCTTTCAAGTACATATCTAAATGCTTTTCGCAATGGATTGACATGGATTGATGTGTGTGTTTAAGTACTTTGCTGAGGTAGGGTCTAGGTAAGGAGGCGGGATCCTCAGTGTAGGCACCTAGGTGTGAAATCTTGGGCTTCATGCCACATCTCCATCTGTCAGATGGGAATAATAATTATGTAGCCTCCCTCACAAGCAGTGTAGTGAAGATTAATTGACTTATGTTTGTGAAGCTCTGTGGGGGATGCAAAATATCACAGAGCAAATGCTAATCAGAGTTAGATTTGTCTGATCATACCAAGATCAAAGGCGCCGTTTTTATACTACCAGTCAGTTTTCCTTCTGTCTGGACTTGGTGCTGTCACACAGCGGAAAGCGCAGGAGTGTTACCCGGGGCTGCAGAACTGCTGTGAACGGGAAAATTGGAGGTTGAAACGATGTTTTTCAAATGCTTCTTTTCCAAAGCTTCATTCGCCATACATAAGATCCATATACAAGTAACTCCAAATCAGTTCTGAGTAACAGGGTTAAGGGCTGATGTCTCAAGAGGGAGAACTGATTATTAACATTATTTCTAGTGTGTTTCTTTCCAGGAAAAAAAAATCACCATTGCATTTGCCATTCTGGACATACAACCGGTTTGTACCCGAATAATATGCCTTTATGTTAGCGTAAACAAAAAAAGCAAACAGATGGTATATGCAGCCCTACCCTTGTGTAACATTCCCCGAATCAGGAAAAATGAGGGGTAAAACTCAAATGGAGTAAAGTGCACTGTGTATGTGCTGCCCTTGAGAAGTTTGTCTTAGTCCAGGCAAATAGTCCTTGACTACTGTTTAGTCCAGGCTATTATCTGCTCCCTTAATACCTCCTGTTGTGGTGCTATAATACCATCTACAGTGGGCAGTTACCTCCATATAGCCATTCATCTGTCCATTCAAATTAGTGGAAATGCATCATGTACCCAGGTCTTGGATCTGCTCCTTGCTGAGCATAAATTTCCCTACTCAGTACCTCTAAATCAGAGAGGTGATACGATCTTTTTGTTCCAAAGCCTTTTCTTACTCAAACTTAAAACCCCCATGTTGCTGCATGGTGCAACCCCCTCTGAAAGGCTCCATCCCTCTCAGCTAGAAGTTGCAAAGTCCTGTTTCAAGAGTAGACTGCCCTAGGATATAGTGTAGAGGAGGAGAAAGAGTGAAAGATGTTATCACGATGATCAGTGAAGGATGTGCCTTTATAGATAAGTGTTGCCTTTACCGAGCCATCGATTTTACTGTAAAATATGTATTTGAAGTTGCAAAACACTTGGGAGTGAACTGCAGCATTTTCTGTTTCAGAAGATCCTTCTCCTCCCCCATTCTGTAAATGCATCTCCAGGAAGGAAAGAGAGCGAGCAGCAAATCAGCCTTTCAGAGGGGGAGCAAAGTATAGCACTAAATAATTCTAGGATGAAAATGAAGTTCATGGACTTGTCTTGAGTGTCTGGTCATTGAGCAAATAGCCTGAATTGGATTAGACAGTGGGTGTTGCGGAGAGAAGTTGGCAAGACGGGAGATCAGGGTAACCAGGATAGGTGAATGCTGTAAGCAGTAAGAAAACAGTTAAACTAGTGTTATATACAGGTCTTATTATCTCCAAGCATTCACCAATGGAAATGCAAGAGGAGAGAGTGGGTGTTGTTTCGAAGGAGAACAAGAGCCTCGGGGAACGGGAAGAGCATTTGTTCTGATTAACCTCAAAAGCTGTTCCGGGTGCGTATGCCTCTGGGGAAGCCAACGTCCTGTAGACTGCATGGGAACATGATTACCTGTACCTGTCCACCAAGCACACATGTCCTAATGCCAGTGAAAGCAGCCGATCCCAGGGATAATCCACTGGGCTGAGTAGCCAGCTGGCCAACAGCTGCTTAGCATCCTCCTGCCAGACAAATACTATGCCCGAGAGGTGCGAACACCTGAATTCCACACCACGTTCCAGTCCTGAAATCATCTGCATTCCTCCACTTCATCAAATGACAAACTGCAGCAATTAGAATCACATTATTGAGCCAGAATGACTTAGCAATGTCATTGCCTATGAGAGGACCCATACATCACAAGGAACAGTTATTACAGGGTTTTGGCACGAGATAGGAAGGGACACTGGGACTATTTTGGTTGAACCGCTCATGGCAAAGGCACAAGTTGTACCCGGAGAGGCATTTCCAGGGAGGAAAGCCACTGCAAGTTTGTCCCTTAAGTCTTCACAGTTTAGGGCAGTCTTTACACTTCTGCCTTTTTGGTGGACTCTGCGGGAAGTGGACACCAAGCTTCAGTTCAAATCAGTTGTAATCTGTGCCACCTGGTAATGGTCCTCAAGAGACTCTTATGCCAGGAGAAGTCAGGAGCATTTTGTCAGGGATCTCCTCTTGCCTGTCCGTGATCCCCATCCCGGAGGCTGTGCGTGGGGAAGAGGGTGGCATAGAAGGTCTTTAAAAGGTCTATATGTTTAGTAATTTTCCTGGGCAGTGCAAAGGCATATCTTGGGGTGTAGATTTCTTCCATGTTATTAATTTAAAGGATGCATTTGATCAGCAGTATAACTAGGGTTGGTCAACAAGGGTACCTTCCCTGAGCACGGATTATGAGGAGGTGCAACAAGGGCACAGTGGCTTCTGTCCCAGATACCATTGCCTCCCTCAGCACAGGGACTATTGGTTAACATCTGAGATCAGGAGGACACACGCATTTGAAAGCATAACTTACTTACGGACTATGTTCCTGTTCCTCTAAGTTACGGCTGAGTGACAGTGCAAGGTTGACACATTAATCAAAAAAGGGCACATTTGCCCTGCTTTATGAGGACAGCACATTTAGTCACTAGAACTTAATTCTTAGCAGCTAGGTTATTCTAGCTGGATTGTAGCCCCTGAATAGCACATGCTTTTGTTTTTCCCCATGCTCCAATGTATCTACCTCAGACAGGGAATTCAGCATTCACGCTGGAGAAGCTATAAAGCATATTGAGGCAAGGGACTTCCCAGTCCAGAGCTTGGAGTCAATTATTATTTGTTACAGGGTTGCTGGCTCTTTAGAGACACTATCTTCTCCATGATTGAACAGGTGCAATCCAGCTGGATCTGAGGCTGCTAGCTAGGCAGAGGAAGCACAGTGGGGATTGGGGACCTGTTGGAGCTCCCTAAAGGAAGCAGCTAGCTGAGATCTGGTAAAAGGTCCCTCGGGAAATTCCAGCAGTGATCTAGATACGTTTGAGTGGAGGGAGGGCAGCAGATGAGTTTTTCAGAATCTTTAGAGAAACGTTTCACTCGGTCAGGGTTGACTTTTGAGTACAAAAACACCGTATTTACTCACATACCACCCTCCCCTAGTTAGCTTTACAAAATCGGGATGTATGTCTTAAGTGGGGAAGCTGGTTTTCTGTCCAGAAAAACAGTAGTGGCATTTCCATTCAAGCAATGCTGAGGGATTTAGTTGACTTCACAGTTCTTTAAATCTGCTTGATTCCTGCTAATTATTCTTCACTCAGCAGGTGTTAACAACCGACACTCCTTTTTAATGGTCTTGATGTTCCACTAATCAAGCTGTACTTTCTTTAGCAGTTTTGCTAAACAATTTGCAGTGTAGCTACTTCTGGTCTCTATTTTCCTATTTCACAGCCCTTCAGCCTATTTTTAACTCTTTTCAAAATCCTAGATCTGCCTATGGAGTCCAGTATTCAACAGCGGCTACAGCTTCAGCTTTTGGCTGAGCAGCAAAGAGCTCCTAACAATTAAGTTGTGAAAGGGTGAAAACTAGCTTTTGCTTAAGCAGGAAGGGGAGGGTGAGGTGAAAACCAGGCTCAGTCTCTACCACATTATGTGGCCATAACTCTGGAAAAATCTTTTGTTTCATTTCTGTGGCTTCCCAACAGAAACATAACAGATTTATTTGTGGGCATATCCTATATACAAAAATGCAGAATGGTTTAGGAAAATGAATAAAATTGAATGACAGTTTCAGAAATAGCTTTGGATAAAGACTTTACCCCAAAACCTGGGACAATGAACCCAGTTGTACATTTTGCAGATTGGAAGCAAGTTTTATTCCTTCCATTCCCTCCCCCCCCAACGTCCTGCTCCTACCTGTCATCCCACTATTTTATCCAACAATGGCTCTTTTCAGCCCACTATTTTACCTGACAATGGTTTTTTTAAGCCAGGTAGAAGGTGGTCAGCTCCAGCAGCCAAGACTGAGCATGAAAATTGCACCTTGCACTTCATTCTGATATCCTAACCCTCCCTGCCTGTCCCCACCTGTGTTTCCCCTGGACAGAATGGTGGCTGTGCAGAATTCACCCCGAGGAACAGACCGAACTGCTGGAAGACCTCCATGAATGGTCTGTTTTCATGAGATCCTGCTGGCCTGGAATTTGAAGTGTCCAGGAGGTCTCCACAAGTCCACCATTGCTCTTGTATTATTTTTTCAGGATACAGCAGGGTCATTCAGCTTATGAGATCATTATTAGCCTTCTCCCCTTATTTAATTGGTACACAAAGCCATTCCAGTTATGAGTGTGCCAAAATAGTGTGGAGGGGAGGGGAGGGAATTGCTATGGCTTGTGGAACATAAATTGTGGTGCCAACTTCATAACAGTGGCTGTCACTATTCAGCTGCAAGATGCAAATAGAGAAATACTCAACTGTATTCCCATTTATGGATGCTTTTTCCAGGTCTGGCAAGGTTTTTTATATGTGCTGAGGGCTCAGAGTGTTTCAGGGGGATAGTAACATTATCAGTTGGAAGGAAAACTTATATCTCACCTAGCTTTGGCTTTTGGGGGTCTGTACCTAACAATGGGAGAACCTCAAGAGACCCACAGGCTCCAAACCTTTACCATGATATTCAAGGCAGAAAAGCAGGTGGGTTATCTCAAGAGGAAAAGTCTTTCTTTCCTAGCCAGGTTTTCTACTTCTTTTGGCTGGAAGTACAAAACCCCCATTCTTTAATGTCTTCATCCTGTATCACTGAAGCACATGGGAACTCTGCCATTCATTTCAATAGAAATCCTTAGCATGGTACTTCAGTGCTTCTGCAAGCCCAAAACACTGCAGACAAACTATAATACTATGCCTTCCTGTTTGGTGTAGAAAACCACTGCCTACAAAACCCCCATGGATCTCCCATGCTCAGGTTGCAAGACAATTATTAACCTTCTCCCCATTTAATTGGTATGCAGAACAGTTCTGGGGCAGACTAGGGCCAAATACTTTGGGGAAGGAAGTGGGGGCGAAGTTACTGTGGCTTGCAGCCGGAGGAGGCGAATAGAAAGACCCACCTATAACATGTAATATTCTAAGGATCTTAGTTCTCATCTATATTACTTTAAAACATTTACATTTATAGTGTTTGCTGCTGACAGTGACAGTCTGTGCTCCTTGTGTTGTAGTAATCTGGGCTCACAGGTCTTTACTGTACCATGTATGCGGTATTATCAGACTTTCACAGATGAGAATCAGGATGCTTGTCATGGTATCTGGGTATGAGTGCACCAATTTTGCCAAGTTTTTTAATTTTATCATGAGTCAGAATCCCCAGGTCCTGGAGTCCCTTGATTAGCCGATCTCGGTCCTGAAGTCCTGTGATTAGCTGAGATTAGCATCTCGGCTTCTCTTAAAGAAGACACATGTTTCTTTAATGTCACAATGGAAAGTTTGACAATGTGTCCTGAGTATGACCTGGAGACTCAAGATTTAGATGGGGCAAGAAAAAGAACCCCCGATATATTATATATAAAAAATACATATCATATACATCTCATGATTTTGGAAGTCTGATTTATGAACTGGATTGCTGGGGTTGGAGGCATGGGGGTGTTTGGGAGGCTGATTCTGGGACCATCCTAGAAGCGGGCATGGGAGGTTGAGAGAATAACATCTATCATTTTCCATCCAGTCCACCCCTCTGTTTTCTCAACTGCCTTCTAGTAGATTTGACATCATACAAGCAATGCTTCTAGGACATGAGCTGAACAGGTGGAAGAACTCTCCACGGCAGATGGATGAAGGGGCCTTGATAACAGGCTTCAAAGCAGGGTTAGAAAGAAATAATCACTCTCAAAGCCTGACAAGTTGGGACTCTGGTGGGTAACTCCAGTGCACAGGCATTTACCCAAAGCAGGAGGAAGCAGCAAGGTGGTGTACGTTGTACTGGGGCAAACCCTGAAAATAAGGGCATATGATCACCCTATAAGCAAACATACTACACCAGAGCCTTTATTCAAAACAGCTCCAAAATGCCTGCAGAGGTCTTGGCTCTGGAAATCAGGGCAGATTTCTATTATTTATTTTGATTAGTGCCAGTCTCCCAGAACTTATCACCTCACCCAAAATCCCCAGGGGAGTCTTTAGTCTTTGCAAAACTCTCATAAATGCAAGAAGGCAGAGAGGCACCCCAGGGAGCTCTGACTCCAGTCCACAGGGGTGGATTAATGCACGGGCCTGTGGGGCCCAGGCCTAGAGGCTCATGTCAATCAGGGGCCCCCTGGGAAAAATCTCTACATTTCTAACATCACCATGTATGCATGTGTGTGTACATGCACACACGTATGTTTGTGTGTGCATGCACACCTGTGTGCATAGGCTTTGGCTGGGATCCTAATCGCCTTGCTAGGCTATAGGGAATAATTCAACCCAGACTTTTCTGAGTCTTGTCAGTACAGAAGGGTGTGGAGATATGAAGGCTGCTTGCCACCATGGGGGTGCAGCGGGAGTGATGGCAATGGTGCAAGCTCGGAGGAGGAGGAGAAAGTAAATCCTTGGGGAAACGGAGCAGCCAAGGAAAGCACTCCACTCCACTCTGGCATCCATGCCCTGCCCCTCTCCCAGCCTGGGCATGCTTGCTGCTGCTGAAGGTGCTTGGGCAGCGACTTGCGGCTCCCAACAGCTGCTCTGGGCAGGAGGATTCCCAGTGGCCCACGGGCTGTCTCCTACTCCCCGCGGCTGCTGCTTTCTCCTGGGGAAACCTCATCCAGGGCCCACTCCCCAACTCTGCTAAACCACAGGTGGGGAGAGCCACAACCTTGTGGCTATTGGAGCCTACCTGTAGCACCAGGTACCTGAATCCTCTACCCCTGTGGGAAGGAAGGGCCAGGCAGCACATGGGGGGGCTGCAAGCTGCCTGCTCCAGCCTGGGTGCGGCTGGGGGCTGGGTGCAGGTATGGCACTGTGGATTGGGGCCCTTCCCTGTTGGGGGGCCTGAAATTTTCTGTTTGCCCCAATAAATCTTAAATCACTAATGCCAGTCCACTTGAGTATGGTGGATCAAGGTCTCCTTGTTTTATGCTGGTTGACTTACCTCCAAGCCGACATTTTGTAAACTGCTAGGAAAACAGAGAGAGAATTGGCAGAGCCAGTTCAGACCAGTGTATTACCCAGTGCTTTTTTCTGCTGTAATATTTCTCCACCTGTCCTGTGCAGTGAGACCCAGGAAAGTCACACAGGGACCAGCTCTGCAATATCATTTATCATGTCAGATGCCGTAGAAAATTGCTTTGCAACAGAGCAAACTACTAAATCACATGTAATTGTGCTGATAACAATTTAGGGACAGTGGCAACAAACAAATATGGATTTTTCTCATCCCTCAAGGTTAAACATCTGGTGGGACTGAATCGGCTTTTTTCTATTTCTAGTTTTTTGAGGGGTTTTTCTTCCCTTCTAGTAGAATCACAGCCTCTCTCTGCACAGGGAAGCCTGCAACAGATAGCTTTGAGAAGAGGTTTCCATAGCCTTTTCATTTTCAAATGTATTAATGGTGGAGGGCACATAACTTATGACTGGGCTATCCAGCTGGCATTTCCTGGGTCACATCTGACCCATGAAGGAGTAACATATGGCTTGCAGGACCCCATCTGGGTGCCACTCCCCGCATTGCTTCTGCTAAAGCAGTGACCCATCTGAAGTGGGGCAGCACAGTGGGAGAGAGAGGCTGAAGTGAGCTTTCTGCCCATGCAACAATGCCGACGGGGGCCTGGGGGTGGAAGAGCTCGCATTGCTGGAGTGGCAATGGCAGCAGGTGGGTTCATGTAGCAGCAAGGAGATAACGTGGTGGGAGGCTGTGCACCGCAGGGGTCCCAGCAAGCCAGGTGGCATGATGCCTGCCTGGTGTGCAGCCAGGGACCCACAACCATTGTGGCATGTGGCCTCCAGACATTTAGAAGTTGGACAGTCCTGGGTTATGTGACTGTGTGATCCACTCCCATTTTGCTATACACATAGCAAGGGGCAAACCTCACAAAGAACTTGCTAGTGAAATAGATGAAGGAGGCACAGGTGAGAAATGGGGTTCAGGAAGAATAAGTGATGTAACCAGGGTTATATGGGAGATTTGTGGTGGAGCTGGGAATTGAATTTAGGTTGCTTGAATCCTAAACCTGTGCTTGAAACACAAGCCTATCTTTCCTCATAGAAGATGTTTGATTCGGTTTCCATTGATTTCAAAGCCAAACCTTGCGCTAATTGAAACCAGTTCCTTTCCTCCAGGTGTCTGTATAGCTGAGGCAGAGACTGTGCAGTCAGCCAGGTCTCCCTTCCAAATCCTCAGAAGTGGTGTCTTTATTGCTTTGCAATATTTAAACATCAGCAGATAAAACACCTTAATGCAATGCTAATCAAATCCAAAGGATCCTGTCATTTGGTCTCTAAACCAACTGTATTTTCTGAGACACTTCTTATTGCAGCAAGTGTAAACAGCAATGTAGACTCTCAAAACTATGTAAATAAATCATCATTTGAAAGAGGCAAGCACTGCTCTTATTCTCAATCATGTAGCTAATTTTACCCACGCTAAAGAAGGAGAGCCTGTGTTGTTTTGGGAGGCTAGACAGAAAGACAAATGGTGACTCAGAGCACAGATATGTGGCATGATTACTACAGATTAATTTATCCCAGGTTTTGCTTTCTACAGAGGAGCAGGGAATTCCTTCAAGCTGACTGCCCACAGACGCCACTAGGACCAGGTGATGGGAAGGCTGGCTTGCCTTGAGCAAAGGGCTATCATAAGACAAAACTGGCCAGAGGAAGGGCAAAGGAGTGACTTTACCCCAGAGTGCAATGACTTATACCATGATAAAACTGGGCATATGTCCGCTCTAGATTTACTATGAAGTCAATGTATCCATTCCATGTGTCAGGAGCCCCACTCTGCATGTGCTGATTGCCTGTGAGACAAAAGATGCTGCGCGTTGTATGCAGGCACTGTGTTGACCACGTGCCCTACCCATGTCCCCTGAGCTTTGGAAGACCTATAGAACAGCTAAAAACTTCCCAGGTGTAACGCTCATGACCCACAGACCAGCCATGCGCACTTGCACTACACTGATGAATGCGGTACTTGGATACTTCCCTATCTTTCTGCCAAGTGCCGTGCATGCAGCCCGCTACACTCATTCTCTCTTGTGCCTTGTGTTCTTCCATCCTCCACTGAGCGTGCAGTTTGTCAGCCACAGGCTGAAAAGCTAGCTCTGAAGATGGCTGGCTGGAGACCCAGAGCCCATTCCCTTTCATCGTCTCAAGTGTTTGCTTCAAGCATAATTTTCAGTCTTTGTTCAAACGGTAGTGCTTATTGCAGAGGAAGGGTGGAGGTTTTCCAAACAGTTGATTCACCTTTAATATTATTGCCTTTGGTGGGTTTCTACTTCCAAACGGCAGCTGTGAAAAGCAGCTCTTATTATTGTGTAAACATGCAGGCATTTCCTAACTGGTTGTGAGAGTTTCTCAAGGCTGCAGAGCAGTGAGGACGAGTAAGACTCCACTTACATACACGGTGCTGTTTTGCCTCTAGTTTATCCCAGGCAGCTTCAGCTCAGCAGGCTGTTCCCTGCTATTAAAAGGTTAAAACATCAGGCCACGGGAGGTAAGGTAAGAAAGCAGAAAGGCGGTGAGATGAGCAAAATCAAGACAGAAGAGCTTGGTGATTGGAAAGCATGTCATGGAGTGTAATGCAATCAGGTTAATTAATCAGTGAAATTAATTTAAAATATTTCCCATGGGAAAAGGAAGACAAGAATGGCCATATAGCTAGGGGCCTTGATCTTGCACTGATGCAGATATTCTCCAGGTGACTTAGCCATGGGGCTTGATGTAGGCCTGAATGGTCTTCCCACAGACAGCTCACTCCAAGTCTGGCATCGCAGTCTACTGGGATAGCTCAGCCTAGTCCCTAGAGCCCAGGACCTTGGGAGGCAGACAGAAGCCAGGCAGAGACCAAGAGGCAAAGGTCAGCAGCCAGGATGCTAAGTCAGAGCGCAGCAGCAAGAGGCACCAACACCAGACTGAGGTCAGAGCTAAGGGTTGCAAGCAGACGACTCGAAACTAGCTCCTGACCTCAGCTTGCCTTTGCTCGTCATGAAGCCAAGAAGCAAGCAAGGTCAGGGAGCCAAAAGAAAAGGCAGGATCAAGGAGCAGGAGCCAGTGAGCAAGGGAATGGGAGACCATACAAAGGGATGTAAATAAAGCAGAAACTGTTTACAGAGTAGAAGCCCACCGTGGCATGCAGCAAAGGCCAGCTGGCAGAGCATTTCCTTAAAGGGGGAGCTGAAGCCATGCAGGTTGCTGAGCAAAGGTCGTCTTGGAGCCCAGCTGGGACATGCATCAGAGCAGAATGGGAAAGCAGACCAGCTTTTAGGCCCGCCTGAGCCTGTAGTCTCCCCTATTTCTGGGAAGCAAGAAGGACACCGATTTATGCTACAATACTTGTAGCTCTGGATTGAACCAGGATGGAGGGAGGGGTTTTGATGTTCCCGATCCCTGCCAGTCTCCCACCAAGCTAATGGCTGTCTCTGTCTCCCAGCTGGGACAGCTAGCCTGTGACGCTAGGAGGCAGGACTTACATCTGGGCCCTCGGTCGGCATTTCAGTCTGATGTCTACCCAGTGAACAACTGTGCTCCAGAGCCATGCCCTCAAACACACTGTGCTCCCCCAGACAGCCGCCTCCTCAACTGGGAGCAAAGTGGCCACATCTATGTGTCATGTGGGTGGGCTAAATAGCATCCTTGAATACCAGTGCCCCCACAACCATTTAGCTCCTTGCGGCCCTGTGTAGCTTTGTGGCCACCCTGCTTCTGGTTCAAGAAGTAATCCCCTTGGAGGAGGGCTACGTGAGGATGCTGGAGCCTGGTATGTTTGTCATGTCCTCAGTAGGTTGGGTTTTTTTTTACTGGTGCTTCAAAACTACAATAACAGATGAACAGATCGCTCTGAGGAAACCATCCCTCGGCTGGCACAAATCCTTGCTTTTGCTTTATTATTGTTTTTTCCTCACTGGATTTTGAGAAGCGAGTGGGGGAAGGGCTGACTGTGCTACAGAGCTTTTTAGGCTAGAAAATCAGTTCAACTGCTGGCAGCGCGGGCAACGTAACAATGTGTGACTTTTTAGAGTCAATTCCCCATCCACACGGCACCAGCTGGTTTCTTCACTGTTGAATGCACCCACTATTACTGCACTCCAGTGCCACAGCTGTCAACTCACCAAGGGCCAAACGCATGACAAAAGCCCTAAATGAAGAGGCACTGCACCAGATACTGGCATGGTTAGCACTCAGGAAAGATGCTGCGTTGACAGCCCCCGGAAATGACAGTTCTCTCCTGCAAAAGCATAAAGCTGAGCAGACTCCCCAAGCTGACCTGAACAAACACTTCATCAAAGTATGAAGAGAGTGGATGGATACCTAGCCCTTTTTACCTGTCACCTATCTTGGAGATTTCCTAGACATTTGAGCTGGAAAGGTCCCTGGAGGATCATCGAGTCCAGCCCCCCTGCCCCAGGGGCAGGAAGTCAGCTGGGGTCACAGGTTCCCAGCAAGATAAGCATCCAAATGTGTCTTGAAGGCATGTAAAGTAGGTGCTTGAACCACCTCCGGCGGCAGGCTATTCCAAGCCTTGAGGGCTCGGACAGTGAAGAAGTTCTTTCTTATGTTCAGCCTGAATCAGTCGCGGCAGAGTTTGTGACCGTTTGATATTGTCATCCCTTGGGGCACTCTGGTGAACAGATGTTCCCCAGATCCTGGTGGTCACCCCGATAAACTTATAGGTGGCCACCAGATCACCCCTGAGCCTGCACTTTTCCAGGCTCTCAGCCTCTCATCATAAGGTCTGTTTTCCTGACCTCTGTTCATGCGCGTTGCTCTCCTCTGCACCCTCTCAAGCTTCTCCACATCCTTTTTGAATTGTGGAGCCCAAAACTGGACGCAGTACTCCAGCTGCAGCCTCACCAAGGCCAAGTACAAGGGGAGAATGACATCCCAGGGTTTACTTGAGAAGCATCTATGGATGCAAGCCAACGTTTAGCTCACTTTACTAGCCGCAGCATCACACTAAAGGCTCATGTTCATCTTGTGGTCAACCATGACCCCCAAGTCCCTTTCATCTGAAGTGCTAGCCAGCGTAGCACTGCCGAGCCTATAAGGATACTGCAAGTTTTTCCTCCCAAGGTGGAGAACCTTGCATTTTTTGGTGTTAAACACCATCAGGTTCTCGTCCGCCCATTTCCTGAGTCTGTCCAGGTCAGCCTGGATCACCCTCCTGTCCTCAGGTGTGGATGCTTCACCCCAGAGTTTGGTGTCATCGGCAAACTTGGCCAGTCCGCTTCTGACACCAATTTCCACATCACTGATGAAGATGTTAAATAGTATAGGCCCTAGGACAGAGCCTTGAGGGACCCCACTGGTGACCACACCCCAAGATGATCGGCTCCCATCAACCACTATCCTCTTGGTCCTACCACGGAGCCAATTCCCCAGCCAGAGGATCATGGTGAGGCCAAGGCCACAGTTCGCCAGTTTAGCCAAGATGGGACTTGTCTGGTTTTCAAGGGGGTGCCAAAACCTACTGATCAAACTGGCTTGTCACACATGGTCCTATGAGAGTTACCATTGTCTCAGTGCTGATCTGGAGGGATATTGTCTAGCAGAGGGACTGGTCTTCTGTAAGCACCCTACCAAGTGCACCAAATTGCTCTTCAAGGCCCAGGTCCCCATTCACATTCAGATTCCTTCATCTCATTCAGACAATGAAAAAGCATTGTAAGGGGAGTAGGTGACTAGAAGGGATCTCCTGGGTCATTGATTCCAATTGCTCACTTTTTAATTTATCAAACTCTCTCTCTAAACCATTTAAAGGGAGGGTTGCAGGGTTTTGTTTTTAATTTTTGCGTGATTTTCAGTTATTTCAAAGCTCTTTCCATATCATCTCCCTTAAAGAGGAATGGTGTAGAATAGCAGAATACAACCTAAGGCTAGGTCGAGACATTTCAAAAGCCCAAGGTGGACTAGATCTAAGTTCGGTGGTTTTCTGTAAGCGATGTAGTTTAGATCTGTAGTAAACAGAACTCACGTTCGCCTTTTGGTTGGGGAGGTGGTGGGGGCAAATCTTGGATCAGGTGCCACCAGTTTTACACCAGTCTGTGTGTGCTGAACTTCTGTTCTGTTACAGGTCTCGACTGGTTTCCAATTACTTATACTAGTAAAAGCATGATGTCTGTACCTGATCTAAGGCATTGTCTATCTTGCTAACATATCTTTTACCACTGCTGATGATACTATAATTATCTACCAGGTATTCACTTAACATGATAGATAGGCACTACATCTGAGCAGTGCTTCATGTTTATGGGGTTTGGGAGGGAAGCTGCCTTTAAATACATATTAATAAGAAGGGTGCTTAAATTCAGTGTAATTTGTAAACTTGCATTTCCATGGTAACACTGGGAGGAAGTGCTATAATCCTCACTTCATCATCTTCCATGAAATTCCAGCAACTATTCCTAAACCTTCATCCTTTTATAATCCCAGTGCTGTTGCCATGGAAATGATCAGATAAGATATAGCCTCCAGACAGATGGTTCTACAAAAAAAGCTAAATCTTGGTCCATAAAAGTCTATGAAAGTATTTAGGAGTTTTTAATTTTTTTCAAGGCCAGTGTTGCTGGCGGTGATTTTTAGAAAGAAAAATTAATTCTGACATTAGTAAAATAGTTCCCGGTTAGTCCTTTCTAGGAAAAACTTGGGGCGGGGGGGGGGGGGAGTATAGGGGGAAAAGAAGGAATGGCTTTTGCAAACCCAGAGGATGGAAAGCTCAGATTTGAAGATCTTTGATTATATTTCATTAACTTCTGTGACTTGAGCAATTAGCAATTAGATGATCAATTCAGGTCTTTTTCTGTTGCAGTTCTGTTCATTTACCAAAAAAAGTACCTAACATCCTATTTTTTTACAGCAATAGGAAGCCAAAAGAAATGAAAATTGAAACCTAAATCTCATATAAAACCCAACATAGAACCTGTTTTTCAAAGGGGTTTAGTTGCTTAAGCAAGCAGATAGTTAGCCACTGGAAGACAGCTAAGTACTTTTGTAAATCTACATATTTGGGTACCAACATTTCTTTGAAAATATGGGCCTCCATTTCCAAGTTATATTTGAAAACGGGACTTGGGCTTCCAATAAACACTTGGAAGCTACTTAGGGACTTCTAACATTTGCCTCCCTGTTTCTCCACTAATACTACCAGAATGTTACAATACCATAAAGTACAACTGTTTATTGGTTTCTGTTGTTCTGAGTCCTTAAAAGAGCTGGCCACCTTTCCCTGCCTGGGAAGTCCAGTAGGAATGTATTTCAAAGGCACAAACCATGGTCAGGTACCAACCACCATTGACTTTTATGGTAAGTTAGTAATTCTCCGGCAAGGGCTCTTTATTAAGATCCTAACCTTTCTTTCAGAACATGCTCAAAATTGCTCCCAGGGCTAGTCCAAAAATCAGCTTGGCTTTAGGAGCTTTTGGAATAGTGTTATATTTAACTCTGATGGTTTGTGTTGTAGTAGCCCCCAGGCACCAGCCAAGATCAGGGTCCCCTTGTGCTAGGCACTGAATAAAACACAATATTACAGTCCCTGCCCTGTGGTGCTCACTGGCCAGGCAGACTGGACAGACCTAATGGTGAATAAAAGGAGTGTGGAGTACAAGCAGGATGGTGGCTGCTAATGTCATCCTCATCCTACTGTTTTATTTTTGGCGGTGAGATTAGTTAGATGGGGTTTAGTTAAAGATGTGCATGAAGGAAGGGTGAGGGAGAGAGGAGAAGAAGGTATGGAGGGCAGGTGTGGTGGAGGTAAAGAAACTGTGAGATAAAGCAACAGGGGGCTGGTACTACAGGCCAGAGACAGCCCAGTCAAAACTACTGAAAATCTTTTCTGTGTCCCTTGCTCCTTTCATAACTGCTTTTGCAGCCGATTCAGATGCAGCAGGATAGTTACTCTTCCATTTGTGCACGGGGATTTAGAGTCGGCTCCTTGAGACAGGGCTGCAGCTTCTGCCCACCATGCTGCCAGCCAGCGGGCAACCCAGAGCCTGGCCCACAGTATGCCAATGACTCGAGAGCTTCCTCACTCCGGCGCTTGGTTTTTAAGGTCCCTGTATTTGACCTAGCTTGTTTCAGCAACATCCATTTTAAAAATGCCATGTTGTTCTTTACATGAGCTTTAAAAAAAAATCAATGCTAGCAGCCCTGCTTGGGTTTTTAATCATCCGCTAAAGCTGTTTATTGCTTTATAATAATACCACATGGGTCTTATACACTGTGCTGCGTGCTAAGCACACTGTAGGCTGTGGGGGCGGGGGATCGACCGGGCTCATTCCTTCACAAGTGTGACAGGGCCAATTAGGAGAGGCAGCCAATCCACGCTGCCAGAAAAGCAGGCAGGTCCAGCTGCCTGTCCTGAGATAGATGAATAATGATGATAGCAAATTCTGTTGATATAAGCAATCAGGACTCGTGGTAGAGGTGATATCTTTTATTAGAGCAATTCAATTTTTGCAAAAAAATTCTTAAGAAATTATTTTAAAATGTATTATTTTTTGCAAAAATCTAGTTGGTCTAATAAAAGAGATCACCTCTACCATGAGTCCTGATTGCTTTTGCCTCTAGACCAATATGGCTACAACCTGGATACCTGTGCTTATATATCTGATATTGCAAAGCCATTTTTGTTATAACTCCCTGCTTTCACGTATTTGGAGCATTCCAAGCGATTCTTCTGGGGATGGAAGAACCCATACATGGCCAAAGGCACGAGTCTAATGGTTACAAAAGTTTTGCAAAATCCTTAGAGCAAATTTCTTTTCCAGCCAGCTTTTCTGCATTGAGATTATTCAAAAGCACCTTGAATTTTCAACAGCCTTGCCATTCAGATGGTTCCCGGTGATGAGTATTGTAAATGCAGTGTCTTACAGAATGGGGTCATCAGAAAGCTTCGAACCTGGAATCTTCAAAGCTGGAACATAGTCACGACCAAATGAGCAGAAGGAATAATTCCCTAAATTTGTTCAGCTGTCAACAGTTATCCCCTAGTAGCTCATAGGAGGATGTGACATACACCTTGCTAAGTACTGCATTACCTTTGTTAATTCCACACTTTTAAAATAAGAAAGCCATGAGCATTTGGAAACAAAAGCTTAAGAAAGCTCCGTGGACCGCAGTTTTGTCAGCTCTGTCTGTAGACACATTCACACCCAGGGAGTTCAGCTTACAGCTAGATAGCTAAAGTATTTTATGAGCTAGCACTGCAAACTGAAAACTCTGAATGAAGTCTCTTAGGGTGAGGTTACATGCTGCACTTAGACCATGCTAAAGGCCCTTAAAACGCGAGCGTCTGCTCATTAAAGCTTGTTAACTCATGCTACGTGCCCTCCGAGCTTCTCAAAGTTAGGCCACCTTAGGTGAGTGTTAACTCTGGGCTGTACTACCTCATGTTTGAGTAACTTCAGTCTGCTCCACAGAGATAAAATGAGCAATTTGCAGTCCTCGAGCTTGCACTGCTCCCAACCCCTCCCCACCCAGAGCAGGGATACAGCCCAGGTGTTTTCAGTCCTAGCCATGCTCCTGCTCACCAGCCCTCTAGCCGCAAGCCGGTATTAATCCTGGACATGCAACTGCTCACAGCATGTCCTAACTTAAACACCACACATTTACTACGGTCTAAGTACAACATGTAACTTCAGCCTTACTGCTTAAGCTATTCCAAGGGCATAATGTGGTTTAAGTTGCTTAAAGTGCTCCAGGGAATCAAACCTGTACCTACCAAAGTCACTACAGAGACCAATATTTGAGCCCATAGGTTTAAGGGATAAAAACCTCCCAGTTCTTCATGGATGTTTAAATCATTCCAAAAGCTGGAGAACTGTTTAAAACTGTCTTCATTTTGCACCCACTGAAGCCAATGACACACATCCCCAGGAAATGACTCAGATTCATAGTAGTTGCTGCTTCTTAGCACCTCTTATAGGAGCTCGAAGAACAGTCTCTCACCTTGTCCCGTTTCTCTCCAACTTCAAGCACCCAAATCTATGGAGGCAACAGGAATCACTGACTTTCAAAGGAGGTGAGTTGACCTGCATGTAGTATTTGAAGAACTGGTCCCAGGGAATTCTGCCGCTGACATCCAAAAGAGCAGGATCGGGCCCCATTTTGCAGTTCAAGCCATCCCTGCTCTCTTAATTAATTGTAAATAATTCAATATTGGGTGTCTGTGAGGTGCTGCTTTAAAAAAGGCTAAATTTTAGAAGGAATAAAGAAAATACACTGCAAAGGGAAGTCTGATGTTGCATGGTGGAATATGATTTGTAGGAAAAGCTCATCTCCTATGTTATTGTCCAGATTCTGCTCCCATTTCTACCATTATAAAGCTGAAATAAGATCCTGTCTACTTCCTTTCTCCTTCCCCTTTTTCCAGCTAGGGGGCAGTTTCTGAGGAAGAAGGATAGCCTCAGCTTTCAGTGACATGCTTGTATTTAATACCCATGTTAATAATGTAATAGGGGAAACTGGTCTGAGTCTGATTCAGAGACTGCTAAACTGTATCAGTCAGATCATACTCCATTTATTAAGTGCCTACTTGTATTTCTATTTCACTCTGTTAGTCCAAAAATTGGCAGGGTCTTCCTTCTCTTTCTTGCTGCTTTTGGATAGCTAAGATGTACAAATATACAAATGCAAAGCTCCTGATAGAGAGGCTAATGAATGCAGTCTAAATTACAGCCACATCACACAGAAGGAAACTAGATAGTTACAGGGAAATATTTTGCCTTAAGAGAGCAACAGTGTTCCAATATACTTAATACAAGGTCTCATCTAACCATAAAATAGTGGTAAAGAACAGTAAATTAGGGGGGTTAAAGAAGTTACAAAAGTAGATGCACTAATGTATGTCCTAAGACTAACAGGGTGCAACAGAGTTGCATATGGGTGCCTAAATCCAAGGACATGCCTACTGGGTAGAACAGGATCTGTCCCCATCTATTGCCAAGGCTAGGAACAGGTGTTGCATCTGCATGTAGATATATGGCCCTTCCAATCAAGGTTTAGTGAGCAGCTGAAAGCACCGCCACTTTTGTGCCATTGATTCAAAGATGCAATTCTGGGACAACCATTCAGATGCACTTTGTGATATCCCGAGACAAACCGTTAGCACTTTTTATCTCCTGAACCTTTTTAGGGTTTGTCCCAGAACAACAGACCTGGACATCTGAATGATCAGACTTTGTCCTGGGAGAAAACATTTTCTCTTAGGACAAATGCAATATCTGTTCGTAGCCCATGTCTCTCCCTGGCCTATTTCCAGTCTGATATTTGCAAAGTCCACAAGATGGCGTTGGTCCAATATCATTCTGTACAAAACAGTGATGGCAACACCTTCAGGCACAGGACCGGGGTTGGAAAAGACTGTGATCACCTGAACTCCCCCAGGAGTGAAGGACAGAGTGCTTCCAAAATATTCTCATACATCCCCCTGGAAGAAGGTACAGTCTGCTCCTCTCTCCATCCCGCTCCAGCTCTGCAAGACAGATGAGTAGGAAAGCAAGGTGGAGTCATGGCCCTCTCCCTCCCACTTCCCACAACAGCTCAAACCTTCAGGGGCTACAAGAGCAAAGAGCACAGACCCCAGGAGAAATTCAGCCAGCCCCTGCAGATAACAGAAGGAAGGGTTTTCTTTGCACAGAATCTGGTCCTGAGGATACGTGCATGGCAACAGGAGCTTTTGCACTATATGCATCTGCTCCTGCTGATCTTTGCCACCTAATGCCCACTCCTAGTATCCAGTGTTTGCAGCTGCCTCTGCAGCAGGCCCCTGGGTCCCACCAATTGGAGTCTAGTGACAAGGAAAGCACACGAGAAAGATTTCAGTCAAGCAAAGAATCTGGTGTCATGGAAGAAGATGATTTTGCTGGTTTTACATTGGCCTAAAGACATTTTCCCCTATGAGATGACAGTGTCCCAATTTGTTCTGGAAGCTGAGTACAAGCCCAAAGTCAAAGAGAGTGCTGGCAAAACCTTCTGATGAACAGCAATGTTCCCATGACATTTAAAAAGAAAATGTTATTTAAACCCTCTCTGCTGAATATGAGTCCCCTGGTAGGGCCTGTGAGTTCAAGAGAAACCGGCTAGAAATACATGTGAAAGGAACTAATTGAATTTCATTGTCCAGCCTGAATGAAGAACCACAGGCCCTACCAGGCCTAAGGAACTAGACCTTTTCAGTACTGGCTGCATCTACATGAGTAACTGTTGTTACTGTGTAGTCATTTAGTACTTTCATACACAAGTATTTGCATGCATACGTACTAAATGACTGTAGAGTAACTGGAGCTACTGTGCAGTAATGTCATTGAACAGCTTTTTGGTGACACTGCCCAGTAGCTCATTATTACTGTGCAGTAACATCATGTCATGTTTTGTGCCATGCAACACTACGGCACAGTAGTAATAAGCTACTGCACAGTCAGCGTTGCGTATAGACGTGGCCAGTGTCACTTTTCTGAGCAGTCCTAACTAGGACTGGGTCCCCGCCAGGACCCCAAATCCAAGTCCATTGTGAAGTTTCTAATCTAGATACCTAAACCCTAACATTAGAGCTTGAAATGCTGCTTTGCCTATCTTACTGAAAAGGACAATTTTTAACATATATGATTTATACCTTGACGGTGTCCCTTGGAGCTGTAGAAGGCATGAGAAAGGAATTAAAAGGATGAGAGGGGAGAAAGTTTGGAGTTAAAATGCACAGAAATTATAGATTTGTGCACTTGTCTTGCCATAATGTCTGTGAGTTTTCAAGCTTTGCAGGATGATCAGTTATGTGCCACACAGATATCTGATTATCTGCCATGCAGAACACCAGCTCATATTATGCCTAGAAAACCAGTCTGGCTCAGTGATTCCCAGCATTACTGGGATGAAGTGGTCCCATAGGAGGCTGAGTCTGCTGCCAGTCCTTTCTTCAGCTAGTTGGGGAGTGACTAATTTTTGGCAGGATCTGATTACACCCACCCATCCTCCTGCGCCCAGGGAGTTGGAGTTCTCCAGCTCAGTCTCTAGATCAGAGCTATTGTGCTGTTTTATGTGTTGTGAAGCTCTGAGGCTGAAGACATCTAAAGTGGCACCCAAACAGGTTGCATAATGGTTATGGAAATGCCCATATCTAGCAAAATGGATCCTTCTCATCAAGAAGTTCACTTTCCAGGAAGAGAGTTCAGCATCAGGTGCTTCTGTGGAGAGTCAGTCCTAGAGCAATGAGCAAGGAAACAGCTACATAGAACCTGCATTGGAAGCGTTCCCATATCATCACTCCTAATTTTAAACCCTAATCTGGCAATCAGCTGTATGGGCATAACTTCTGCCTAAAGAAAGCTCTTGGCAGGATTATAGCTCTCAGTTGTAACCTATGCCGGACAGTGAAGGTCTTTCTGTCTGTGCCCTAGAACACCAAGCATATTGTTGGCATCTAAATAATAATAACATCCAATAACTTTGGCAATGGAGAGGTAATGCAACTAACTGCAGCTCTGTAGGACTTTCTGTAGGGAACCCATCAATGGAGCCCGAGTCTGCTGGCACTTTGTTCTAAGCTAAAATGTTTACTGTGTGCCCACTCACAGTAATATTGGCCATGTGCCTCTAACTAATATTAATGAAGTTAATTAGCAACAAAAGTTTGCAAATGCGAAAAAGCTACAGGAAGGCCAATGGCTCATTAAGCTTTTCTCAGTAGCTTAAAAAAATGTTAACTGCATGTTCCATTTCTCAGAAAAATAACGGTGTTCTAAACGATCGAAACAGTTAACTGCTTTGCTTTCATTTGGTGAAAACAACATCAAAGGAGCATTGGTATCTTCTCCATTGGCAAGTTTGATTAAATGTGACTGAGCAGAGAAATAATGACTTTTCCCTTCCCACCTCCCTAGGATGGGGCAGGCTGAAGGTTTGGCTTCCACACATCCACAGATCTCTGAAGCCCTCAGAAGTACCAAGGGATGCACAGAAACCAGGAACATCCATGAATCAGGTGGGTGGCCCAGTAGTTTCATGCCTTTGGGTAGTTTTGCAAGGGTTTGAGCTAAGGCTGTTGCAGTTAGTGGGAGCCTTTCCATCAGCTCACAAGCTAATTCCACCAAGAGGGCATCCCCAGCCACAGGAGAGACAGGTGTCATTTAATGCAGCAAGTCAACTTTGGTTTGCATCTACAGGTCCCATGCAACTAAAGGTGGGTGCTGTTGCTCCCCATCTTCCCCATCTGCAGGTGAAATCTGATGCTAGCTGAGCCCCGGGGAAGGCCTTAGGCATGGTCCAGGAGATCAACATAGTTACAGAGGAGGGAAAGCATGTTTCCAAATCAGCATTACTTCCTTGCCCCTCCCAGAACTTAAAGTCCACTGGTTTTTCATTCCTATCAACTCTTGTGTTTAGAGACTAATATCTGGCCCTAATCAGAGAATAATTTATGGCCCTATACCATGGTCAAATCCTCAAGTGATTTGCTTTAAAAAAAAAAAATGGAAACCAAAAGGAGCCTTTCTCTCCTCTCTCTGCTGCTCTCACCTTCAAAACCTTCCCCTCCCAGTTTCACCTCCTAGTTCTGTTTCCAGGGCCCATCTGTCTCCCTGGAGTTGTGAATGGAGTTTTTCTACAAGCCCCTTCAAGCAAGGTGCAACTGGGAGGCTTTCAGTAACTGCAATGCAATGGCAGATGTAGAAGGCCTCAAAGCAAAGTGTTCAGCACCCAGCATCCTCCCTGGCAGAGCACTGGGTGCCGGGTGTCTGCTGCTGTCCTTATAAAAAGTGCCAGACAAGAAAATTACGTTGCTGGTTGGTGAGAAATTGCCGTACGCCCTACAACACCCCTGAGGGCATCAAAGATGTGGTAAGGTCACCCACTCTCCCTTTCAGCGCCAGGAATAGAACCTGCATGGGGGATATCCTGAGGGAATACCCACCTGCAATTAACCTAGGTGATGTCCTCCTTCTCCGTCACCTGCAATTAACCTAGGTGATGTCCTCCTTCTCCGTACAAATGGAGCTGACAGAGCATTTCAGCTGCAGTATAAAAAGCGTGACCTTTTTAATAAGCAATTTTGCCTGTGGACAGTGTTGGGCAGCCCAGCATATCGCTAGAACATAATTCATCAAAACCAAATGTGAGATTTGTGATCGTCCTGTTTAACAGCATTATGGCATTCCAAGATTTAAGTCAGTGCTTTAGTGTCTGTGTCGTGTTTAATAGCTTACTGCATTATAGATTTAAGGTAGCACTTAGGTGGTAAATTTTCAAAGCCGTGCTTGGGATTTAATGGCAATACAAGTTCCACTACTAAATCCCCTTCACCGCTTGGAAATATTCCCCTCAACCACTGCCATGCTGTCCAACATCTCTATCCAGTGAGGTACTTTTCATGGTGCACCTCTACATGATGCTATTATAGAGAAGATCAGGACTGAAAAGCACATAGCCATATTCCACTGCAGCAAAGAGGTACATGCTGGCAGTTAAGTTGTTACGTTGGATGGACTCACTAAACAGGAATATGTTTGGAGTGAAAAGACCTCATACTAAGATGTGCAGGTCTTCAGAAATGGACTGGTATCTGTCTGATGCTGCATTAGTTGGAGAGGACTTCCGTGAGCAAGTCTGAAGACTCCATTTCCAGATCTGAAGATGACATTTCATAGCTGCCCTGATCAGGTTTCATAGACTCATAGAAAATGAGAGTTGGAAGGGACCTCAGGAGGCCACATTTCATCCAACCCCCTGCTTAGAGTAGGACCAGCCCCAGCTAGATCATCCCAGCTAGGGCTTAAAAGCCTCCAAGGATGGAGAGTCCACCACCTCTCTGGGTAACCTGTTCCAGTGTTTTACTACCCTCCTTGTGGGAAAGTTGTCCCTAATATCTAACCTTGCTGAAACTTGAGACAGTTGCTCCTTGTTCTGTCATCTGCCGCCACTGAGAACAGTCCAGCTCCATCCTCTCTGGAGCAACCCTGCAGGGAGTTGAAAGCTGCTGTTAAGCCCCCTCTCAGTCTCCTCTTCTCTGCACTAAATAAGTCCAGTTCCCTCAGCCTTTCTTCATCAGGCATGTCCCCCAGCCCCCCGAACCATCTCTGGTGCCCTCCACTAGATTCTCTCCAATTTGTCCACATCCTTTCTGTAGTGAGAGACCCCAGACTGGACACAGCACTCCAGATGTGGCCTCACCAGTGCCGAATAGAGGTTTCTCCTACTCCTCCCCCTCAACCCTCATGCCCTACTCATACAAGTATTGTTCAATATGTATTGTCTTCTGAGGCAGCCCCTAAATGCAGTGTGATCACAAAAGGGCAACTGCATGTGACCCTGATCCCAAACCCACTCAATTCCACTGACCAAAATGAACTCTGGATTAAGTCTTCTCTCTCTCTCTCTCTGTGAGTGTGAGTGAGAAAGAGAGGGACGAAAGAAAGGAGAGAAAGGAGGGGGGTCCTTGGAAGATAACACACAAAATGAGATCTTCTCCATTCTGTTAGGCACTGGAAAATGAAGCCACTATTTTCTGTGGGGGAAAGGGGCTTGATTCCAAGCAAAGATGTCTTACGGAAATCCAGCTTTCTTCTTGGCTTTTTGGTTTTTACCAAGCTGTTTAAATAAAGACTTCGCACAAAGCTTTAGTGAGAGGAGCAGACCTGTGGGACACACATTGGCACAAGTGTCCATGTGACATTTCAGGAGCTAAAAATATTGCACCATTCCCCGGTCTGACCTACTTCCCCCAGGAATCTTATCATGCAGCAGAAACCAGTGCTTGATGTTATCCTTTTTTATGGAGAGGTTGATAGGCCCTTTGAGGCACAGCTTGTAGTAAAAGGTGATGCCCACATCCTGGGAGAGCAAAGAATAGCCTGCTCCCCCATGGCAACGGTCAGTGTGAAATGGGAAAGCACAGCTATGACCTTTGCCTCCTCTCTTTCCACCTCCTGCTCTTTGGAGGTTCATGAAGTTTTAGCCAGGCCTTACGGAGGTAGTGTCATGGGGATGGAACGGCTCCTTAGGTCTTCCCTTTCCTCTTCCCCCCCCAACCCCCATACCCCCAACATAAAAGCCAGGCAGAATTTAGTCCTAAGGAATTAAACCCTCCCCTGTCCAAAGACACAATACCTCCTCCCCCATTCCGATCAAATGTGCTGGAAGCTTGTGATAGCTTTTAAGGCTTGGGAAAGTAAAGTGCAGAAACATGGCGTGCAGTCTAATGCTTAGGCTGGGAACCTAAACTCAGGATTCTTGTATTTTCTTTCAGTTGTGCCTCAGTTTACTCATCTAGAAAAATGGATCTAAATAAAATTATTTTTCCTCCTCCACAGGAAAGGGACAAAAATACCCAACAAAAATAGGGGCAAGTACCGGGCAAGCTCATGGGTTGATTTTCATTTTAATGGAATGGCTTTCACCTGGAGCTGGGTGGTCAGAGCAGGACTGCAGGATGCTCAAGAGATGGCAGTGCAGCTGTTTGCCTTCTTCAGACCCTCTCTATATCAAAATTCACAGGAAAGGAAAGTTTCCATTAGCTTTATACAGTCAGTGCTTCCTACCCTGAATATTAAAACCTGTCTCAGAGTCAGGTGGTGAGACCTCACTCGTGGCTGCTGGGTTTTTTCTTTGCTGTTTCCTAATTAAAAAAAGAAGTGAAATTTTCCCAGCAGCTGCCCTGCAAGTTTGGCTTTTTATGCTGGATATAGCAATAATTCCTTTAAAATCAGGGGTCAGTCTGCTGCTAATGGCTGGTTAATTGAAGTGTTATCTAACCTCCAGCATTTCCTGCAGGTGATAAACTAATATCACAGTCACTAACTAGGAGCAAGGCTTGATTTCCCAAAGAGCAGCTCTCCTTAAATAGAAGCCTAGTCAAATGCATTCAGCATTTTCGTTGGATGCCACAGCCTATTTTCCAGTGTTCAGTCTTTCTGTGCTGGAGCATTAAGTCCAGTAAACTGGAAAAAGGAAAGTGGAAGAAATTAAAGACTTCTGAATGTGGCTACAATCACTTTTAATTAAGCCAGCCCTGCAGCTTACGGTCACTATTCAAAAGCCTTGGGAGGTCAATGCTGTTAACCAACCCCAATATTTCTCTGGCAATTAAATGGACTGTCTGAGAGCCGTAAGGTCTAGATGCCATCCTGACGGCTGAGTCTGAGAAGCTGCTATGATTACCAAGGGTATCAAAATGGAAGAGGTAAAGGGAGGGGAATGAGTTGCACCAATGTATTGTCTCTGCTACTAATGTGGAGCGAAATACCCAATAACGTATGATCTATCAGCACATATTCTGTCACAAAAAAAACACCCTCATGGATATTGTCATTAAGGCCTTAAAGTGAATTTTCTCACAAATAATTTACAGATCAAGAATTCTTCTTCCAAACTACTTAATGAATTGCCTTTCCTAAGCAGCTGTGTCAGAAGGCACTGAGATGCCTACACACAGGGAAGGAGGTTGCAAAAAATTAACCACTGATTCACCTTGAAATTTTTACTCGTTTGTATTCACTTCAGGCCAAATCTTTGTCCCATTGAAATCAATGAGAATAGAAATCACAGAAAAGTAGGATTGGAAAGGAACTTCAGAGGTCATCTAGTCTGACTCTCTGCTTGAGGCAGGATCACTCCTATCCAAATCATCCTGTACAAATCCATTGTCTAACCTATTAGCACAACTACACAGTCAGCCCTGACACAGCCACAAGACGTAGCACCTGAACCTGCCACAGGTAAAGCAAGGGGACCAGGGCAGCCAACATCCTGCAATGGTTGTTAAAATATGCTCAAGAGATCCAGGTCTGCAGAAAGAGTCATGGTTGGGTGATAATTTATTCACAAGTGTCACTGTAATGTAGTAAAGAGGCTCTGATAACTGTAGGTGTCTATCGCCACATTATAGATGCAGCACAAAGAGTCACGTGTCAAACACCAAAGGATTCCCAGTGGGTCTTTGAACATGTTATGTCATGAGATGAGTCATATATCGAACTAATGCTTCCTTCATTATTTGCTTTTTTCCTGTTTGGCAAGAATTGATTTCTTGCCTCTCTCAAATCCAAATTCCTCCTTGATGTTACTCCATTTAATGCGGAGAACAATAAGGTTGCACCAAGATGGATCTGGCAGAGCACATTGCCTTTGGAGCATACATCAACTTGGCTTGTCTTGTTTCTGCCCTCGCTCACAAAGCAGATAATCAGCGATGACTCCAAATTACTCCAGGAGCAGATATTGCTAGTTAACTCTGTTATCCTTAATGTCATCTTGCCTATATTTGCAGTAACTGTGCTCCAGGGTGGTTGGATTTAATGATAGTGTCATCAAAAAATTGCAGTGTCTCTGGTGAATCCTTTGCGACAATGCAAGTCAGTTGATATATTGTTCTTGATATTTTTCTGTTTATATCCTTAGTATGGATGGTACAATGATGTAAGCAACACTGTCAAGCCTTCTTGACCACAGTTAAAATTCCTATTTGCAATCAGAAGAGGTTATGTTAAACTCGCTGTGCTCAAGTTAGAGGTACCTTTAAGACATACTGTGCCGACAAAGAGAATTACCAACATGAAGATACACTTGCCTTTTGCGGCAGCTTAGCTTCCAGGTATGACGGATTGCTTTAGTTCTACAGCATTGACAGATGCTAATTTGATCAGCTATTTGGAAATTTCTCTTTTGTTTCCCAGTGAAACAAAAAAACCACATTCTCAAACTGCTGGTATAAGAGATTTGTATATTAAGCTCCCTTCTTTGCTAGAAGCGATGTGGCATCACATTGAAGTCCAGCTGATCAAGGCTCTGTACGTGAGAACAAGTCAGTGGTTTTTACAGGCCAAAGGAAGATTTCATTTGAAGGGCCTGAATGCTGCTCTCATCAATTTTCTCTTCTGGCTGGAAAATGAGTGATTATTGAAGTTTATGCATGAGGAGTGGACACAGAACACTTTGAATTAAATCAACTTCAGGGTGCTTCTACGGGAGACTGAAAACTTGACTGCTGCTAATGACCATGGTGGTTGGCAGTGGGCAGAGTTCAGTCTCAAGTCTTGCTGCACACATGAGTAGCTCAGCTCTTCACTTCAGATTTGCACTTGTTCTTTAAGAACATTTTGTCCTTCCACAGAAGGAATCTAAATGCAGTGATCAAAAATATGGATCATGGAAACTACTAGGAATGGATGACAGGCAAAAAGTACCCGGGGTTCTTTACCAATTTCTGTTTAATATCAATATATTTATGTGAATGCTTTTATACAGGTGGCGGGGCCCTTTCCTTCCTCATTGTGATTGTAACGCCCACTAGATATAAGAGTTTATAATACTTTAAGGAATATGAATGCGTCATCATTTTATTTGATGGCTTGTGCCTCTCCTCTTGCAAACAGATGACGGGCTGTTTTCCCAAATTAATTCATTATGCAAAATGATTCTCCCGACAACTTCCATGGAAGACATTGTGTGCCTAAACTGTTTGTAAGGAGTGAGATGCCGGTATCTGACAGGACCACAGAGACTTAGGCAGTTGGTCACGATGATGATCAGGATCCCTCATCTCCTGTTCATTGATCTGAGCCTACTGCTGGACAAGGAGAGCCAATGTAATGCTTTATAGGAAATAAATCTCTGATCTTATGCCAATATGCAGTCAGTATTGGTCCATTGCCCATCACCACAGACACCAATATCATGATGGCGATCTGATGACGCTCCCAGAAAGGAAGCTAAGTACTGAATAGACATAGAGGCTCTATTATGCTCTTGTATCTGACTGGGCCCTTGCAGGTCTGGGTTGGTGCCTGTTAAGTATATTATTAGAGGGCTTCAGTCTCCAGGAAAACCATTCTGCCTGCAAGCATAACCTTTTGTTGCGGTTCAAGCTATACTTACCTCTACACATTTTCATGTACACACATCTGCATAAAGTTCAGATATCCTCTTCCACCTCCTACTGGATACTCATCAGACCAGGATATGGAGAAACTGGTGGTGGAGAGGCATTTCCTGTGACCATGAGACCTATTTCTTTTCACTCATCTATTCAGATACCATGGTGGAGTTCCTCTGGGTGGAGTCTGCTGGCTCCCAGGTTTCTTTCTCTAAGCAGTGGGTGTCTCTGGTTCTCTGTTCAGTGTTACCTTCTTGGTTTTGACCTATGACTGGTACCTCATCCCTGGTTTTGCATTCTTTTGTCTCCTCTATTGAGCTGATGCTTTTTCATTGATAGTAGGGACTAGCTCTTTATGCTGCTTTTTTTGGTGGAGATGCTTTATAGGTGCAGCCATCCCTACAGAGATCAAATGCTGCCGCCTGTATTCACTGGCATTCGTGTTTTCACTAATTAGGAAAAAATGTATAATATGCAACATGATGCTTGCACATATCTCAAGAAAAGTTCATAGATTTACAATCACATGAGGCAAGTAGAAAGGCTAAGTGAGGACAGGAGTCATTTGAGGTGTGCATTTAATTGTGTCAACTGAAGTGAATTGGTGACCCTTGAAGACAGTTGGGATCTGTGCTCGTGCAGACTTCTGGACTCCCAACAGCCAGCACTTGTCATCTCACAATTAGCTATGCTCTGCTGCCGGGTAGTCTCCATCTCAGTTTGCAAAGGATTTGAAAAAAGAAACCCTCCTTGGAGACTAAATGAAATACTGGATGGAACACGTTAGGTGATGCCTCGAGAAATCTATTCTTGCACTGGTAATCATCCATTTTGTCTATAATAATAATACGTCTTAGAGCTCTTTTATCTATAGTTCTCATATCATCTCACTTGGGCGATCATGTTGTCCTCCTTATATGCAGAGTTTGTTCTGATGCTTATGGTCAAAGTCTCCTAACAGTTTCCTTTAGAAGACAGTACTCCAGGCAGGGGTCCTGTGACTACAAATAGTATGTGATCAAATAATTAATGCTTTATCAGGATGTATATGCACAAAGTGACAGAATTATGGTTGTGTGGGCAAATTGAATTCTGGCACGTCTGAAGTTTTGAGTGCTTAAACATGTAACCTTCATATTCTTGTAATTTTTGTGGATATAATTTTACAGGCAAAAAAAAGATGCATGCAGACAGGACTAACCCAAGGTCACAAAGCAGAAAGGTGGTACAGCTAAAAAGATACCTCTGGGTTAAGCCTGTTTATTTTGTGAACCCTGACAAAACGTCAGAGCCCGAGACAGTACAGCTGCAGTAACCTTCTCCACTATCATTGGGGCTGGGCCCAATGATCTTCCAAGGTCCCATCCAGCCTTACAATCCATGTACCTATGAATCTGTCTAATGTGGCAATTCTCAGACTTTTGGGGCTGGAAGCACCCCTTCATGACTTCTGTGAACTGAGTGGCACCCCATTTAAAAAACTAATGCATATGTTACAGTGCTTGCAGGGGGGATAGGCAGTGGGGGTGGAGGATGGCTGGTAAGGGACAAGTCTAAGCTTGCACTTCATCTGCATATCTCCTCATATACCTTACAGCACCCTTCACAGGATCTGGTGGCACCTTGGAATCACTGGTCTAATAAAAGGATAGAAGTTAATTTAAACAGTATTCACAGATACACATTTCCCTGTGTCTACTCAACATGATGCAGAACTTCAGTCAAACAGTGAGCAACTACCTCTCCCCTCATCTTCTCTTTGTTTTTTTTCATTTTTGCATTTGGGATACCATCTGTTTTGATCAGAAAAGAGATCTTGAAGTGAAATGTTAAGGAAAGATAAGCCAAAAGGTCTTTGGTTCTCTCGGCCCATAGACATTTTTAATACATCTACACTGGCCTCCTTTTTTTCTTTCCTGATCAACAGTCAAGAAGGCTGATGGCTACTAGTGGGTTGCAACTCCTAACAGACATGTGAGACACCAGGAAAAGATTGACTTTTCTCCAGGATTGTAGTTGGGAGCCTTGGTTATATGGTAGTGAATTATAGCTTTTGTTCTGAATTAAACGGACCATTCCACATTCAACATTGAGCAGCTGTAAAAACTTCGAAGTAAAATTAACAATAAAAAACTTATCTAATGAATGTGGAGTTACAGACTGGGAAGCGAATGGTAATGCCAGCTGCCTTGTCCTTGCTGTTTTGTCTCAGGAGTGATTACTTCCTTTTTTCCTTTGAGTATGTCCGTATTGCAGTTCCAGGCATGAGAGCGCCAGACACAGGCAGCCCTGAGCTACCAGAGTAATCACTGCTCAGGATAGTCCCCCAGGATCAGTGAGAGGCAATGAGGGGAGCTTGTCCAGTTGGTAGGGTACTAGCAAGACCTAGGTTAAATACCCTACTGGATGTATCATGGAGTATATCACTTAATCTCTCTGGATCTATGTTCCTCACAAAGCAAGAGGGGATAAGACCTCCTTCTTCACGGGGGTATTCTGAGGTGGTTAGATATGGTGGTAAGGGCAGCCAAGTATCTGAGACAGATAAAGCCGAAATCATTTGGCACTCGGCTACCTGAGGGGTCTTTTTTTACTTCTTGTGACCTGTGCTGGACTTGAGCATAACAGCTGGAGGTCCCTCTAAATAATGATAGGGAGTTGCTGGCAGAGCATTATGTGTGGTCCTCTGTCCTGGAACATATTCCTTTCCATTAGTCCTCCAGAGTCCAGATCTACTAATAACCACCCACGTACACTGCAGGCACACATCATGAGGATTGCCTAAGTGGGGTTTGTTTAGGGATGGTGTTTGGGTAATTTTACTGCCTTGTTTCATATGTGGCAGACAGAGGTGCTCAGAGCATTTTTGGGCCTTACTGCTGTACTCCAGACACAAGAAGAAATATAGAAATAGAAAAACATAGGTAGAAATAGTGCCTCTTCCCTGCCCTGTAGCAGAAAAATTACCCTCTTTCCCATTCAGACCTTGCCTTTTTCACTGAAATTTCCAATAAGGGCAAGTTTCATGGTATCCTGATAACTGCAAGAGAGCAGAAAGGTAGAAGAAAACTGAAAATAGCGTTTGTGTATTAGTATATATTTAATAAACCAACATGCAATATCAACAATATAGTACTGACGGGTATTTCCAATGCTAAATAAAAGTAGGTGGTAGAATTCAATTTGGAGAGGCAGAAAGACTTGTCATGTGAAATCTGGAGGATGGGATGGGGTTATTTTTGAAGAAGTTGAGAGATGTGGTTTCAAAATCAGTCCTATCATGGAAAGCTCACTTCAAAATGGACCAGGGCATCTCTAATGGTTGCCATCTTCCTGACACACTAGGGTCTGAACTGTAGCAGTGGATGGTTTCTAGCTGTAGAAGCTCCTGGCTAAGTTAAGGACCAGCTCTTCTGGGTGGGGCTGTAAGACATTGTACTGGGTACCAAGAAGTTTTTATAACACCTACTATCTAGTAGGTTATCTACCCACCACAACTGAAGGTATAGGTAGAACTACTCTCTGTCTACCTATGTATATAGTCAAGTCCTGAAGACTGCATGAAGGCAAAACTCACATTAAAGTCAATGGGAAAATCTGCTGGAGCATGCGTGTGTGAAAGGGAGAGAAAGAGATACTATATAAAATCAAAGCAGCAAAGATAAACCAGTGATGACTCTGCAATTCATACCAGCCCTACAGAAAGATTTATGGTGGCTTGGGAATTGCAGACTGTTAGTGAGTATAAACATTTTAATAGTCTAGCAACTAAAACTAATGTTAAATTTCTTCTCTCCGCTGCTGGTGCATTTGCTGATGTATTTAGTTTCTAGGTTCAGGCCGAGAAGACCTTACTCATCACTGTTCTTAATGCTCCCGTCCTACTGCAAAGTCTGGCACCTGGTTTGATGAATAGTTAGTGGTATGAATCATTAGAGGAAACCAGTTGCTTCTTTGTACATTTGCCTGAAAAATTGTTCTCTTTATGGAAGATTTTAATGGATTTCTCAAGGCTTTCTCAATCCTGACACCCAATGCCTGCAAATCAATGGAGACAACAAATACATGTGACAAAGCTGTGATGAAACCATAATGACTGTGTATCAGAATATAATGCTTTGGTAACCAAAACTCACAGGTTATGAAGCAACAGTTTAACATCTCCAGTCACTAAGTTTTCCACTGCCCTTCTCCCCACCCCCACCCTGTCCTCCTTCCCCCAAACGTAATTGCCTTGCAATTAGCTATTAGAAGAAAACTATAATCACTAAAGATTAATTGCATCTCTTCCAAAGGCCCATGCCCAAAACTGACAGGAAGAATGATATCAGTGCTCCTGTCCATAATAAAATTCATTACTTAGCAGAGAAAAAACAACAGGCTTTTAGGAAATGTCAGAGGGAAGTCACCAGTGCTTCTGAGCAAGCTGAGCGCTTTGCTGTTTCCATTACAACAGGACACAAATCATTTGACTTTTACAACAGAGGCAAGAGCTGGCCTTCCTGACTGTGTTTCATATAGGGCCTGCAGAGGGGTAGGAGACCTGCCCTGGTGAAGGAGAATGGGGTGTGATCACTAGGGCACTTCTCTAAGGGATGACTTGTAGAGCCCCAAACAGTCTCTGGTGTTGTGGGAAAGCTAGGACAGGGCTGGGAGCGACAACTCGGGGGATGAGAGGAGCCGAGCGGAGCTGAGTAGTGTTCTAGGCTGAAGAACGGTAACTAAGCAGCACATATTAAGATGCTGTAAAATAAATTGATTGAATATGATGTTTGCAATCACTGTCTGAGGTTTATCTCCCCAAATCCCAGCCTTCACCTTTCTCATCTGGCTTCCACTTTGGCCAGAGCCTGGAACTCCAAATCTGGTAAATCCTGAAATATCAATTAGAAAATCATTTGAAATATAATGGGTAGCCAAGAAAGGGCCTGCTAGGGCTCTCCAGATGACTCTTGAGGCACCAGGCAGACCAGAAACCAGGCAATTATTGAGATATGCCTGGCTGGCAGAATTCCATTTTTTTTGGAATTTCATGACAATTTGGAAGGTCCCATGGGATATTTTAGTTCTGACAAATCAGCATTTTCTGACGGCAGTTTCAATCTATGAATATATGAATCCATAAGCCTCCTTTGGAAGCATTTCCCATCAGCTTTAGGGCAATAGCTAGTTGGTCAAAGCAACACTGTGCAACAGCTTAGGACAGGAAGTGATGCCCCGGGCAGAAGTTATGCTTATAAGGTGATCTTAAGTAGTAACCCAGCCACATGTTCATGAAATTAATGGTGCAGTACCAGAGTCACAAAGTTATAACATATATTAACCATCATGATCCCAGGGTTTCCCTTGCGCCAGCAATAGGGTGCAATTGGGATTTGATCCTTGATCTCACAGTTGTGCCTCCAGCCATGCACATGTGGATTGACAGCATCTGCGTGGTTTTTCAAGAACCTCAGGTGATCAGGGCATGGGTATTGCAAACCAGTTTGCAAAACAGTAATGCCAGAAACACCAACCTGCTAGTCTTGATCTAGGAGGTTCAATACTCATGCCAATGCAAGAGCTACATGTTCTGTACTATTTCCTTCTGTTATCATCCTGATATGAGCCCATCATTAGTATTCATCTGTAGTAAGAATTCAGACCAGCATGCTGGTCATGGATCAAGAATCCATTGTTCTGGGCCAGTAGTGCTCATTTATGGCCTACTCACCGGATCTAGCCCCTGGAGTCATGTCATCCTGTCTGTGGGACTCTCCACAGGTCTGGAAATTCGGTAGTGGGGCAACAGTGGCAGTAGTAATTTGTGCTGCTCTGGTAGCCACAGCAATTAACGCTGTTAGCTAAATTTCTGGACCGGGAGGAAGCCCTATGGGCTGGATGCTGAGGCCCCTTATGCCAGATCATGCCTGTGTGCAAGGTTGGGCTGGTGCATGAGGTCACTCTGCAGCCAGATCCAGTGTATGGGGTTGGGCCAGCATGTGGCATCTCTCTGTGGCCAGATCTAGTGCACTGGCCCAACCCCATGCTAGATCAAGCATACAAACCCCACATGTGTGATCCAGCCTGTGGACTGGCCCATGCCACTTATCCAGTCCGTGGGGCCAGACAGGTTAAGCACCACTGTTCTAGGTGATGTTCACACAGGAAAAAAGAGGTGCAAAAGAAGTGACAATCTAAGTATCTTATGATCCTGAGTTTCAGGATTGTTATCAATCCAGTGCTCAAACATAGGCAGCATGTCATAGATCAAACAGTACTTTTGCCTGCTATGAAAGATATATACATCGACCTCTAGAAGAAAAATGCCATGGGAGCATGTGACGGGGAGCCCTAACCCTGTTACTAAGAGACAGGGTGGCCCCTTTAAGCCCAGAACCTTCCAGTCACGGCCGGCTGGTCAAGTCGGGGTTAAGGCTCAAGCCCTGCCAGCCGCTCAGGTGACCCGAAGGGGCAGGGCCTGGCTCACATATAAGCCCCAGTGCAGGCCAGGACGGCAGTTCCCTGCCAGCAGCCAAGGGGGAAGGAGCTCTCCCAGAGCAACCAAAGGGGAGAGGCCTGCCTGTAGGTACAGCCTCTGGCACGGGTGAGGGCTGGAGAACCCGGGTGTGACTTGGATGATGTTATAGCCAGGTGGCTTGAATTTATGTTATAACCCAGGGGCTTGTGTTTTGTTTGCTGTTTAAGACCAGTGGTTTGGGTGAGGCTATTAGGGGATGGAAGAGGCCTCGTAGGGGACCCACAGTACTGTGAGGACCCCAGCACCAGAGAGGGTGCAGCATTTTTGGGGCGCTAACCCTGACACCAGAGAGGGCACCATATTTGGGGGTGAGCTGACCCCAGCGCCAGAAAGGGAGCAATATTCAGGGGTGAGTGGACCCCAGCACCACAGAGGGGCAGGAGCCTGAGTGAGCGTTTTGGGTTTTTGAGAGCTAGAGCCTGGGAGTCAAACCCTGATTAATGGGTTGTTTTTTCTGACTGACAGACCTAGCTACAGAGAAAAAAGGAGTAGGCCCACAGTGGCCTAGACCCCAACATAAAGAGGAATTTACAAATACCATCTGTGAGGCTTGGGCTGTGGTGTAGGGGAGGAATGGAGCTGCAGATAGCACCCCCTGGCATCGTGGCAGAAAATGGGCAGCTTCCTGCTTAGTTACATCTATTAATTAACAACAAGACATGGCAGACAAGAAGGTGGGCGGTTGGCCCATAATAGGTGGGCGGGGCCACTGGTAGATGGACCCCAAAGAGGCACCCCTGTTACAGAGCAGTTACTCTGAGTTGACCCAAAACCCAAACCCTAGGTCTGGCCATGAAAAAGCATACTGTGCTGTGCAGGTTTCCCTTCAGTGGTAGATGAAAGAGAAGGCAAAGCACAATATTTATCACTTGAATTGACTTAACTTTTTCTTGTGAATAACTTTTTCCTCCCCAGTTTTGGGGAGACTGAAACTACACACATTTGCAAAGATTTTATGATTAGCTTTCAACATTTTCAAACAAAATATCTGGAAAGACCAAAATGGTGTGCTTCAAGAATGCGGACCCTTTGTTCATTTTAAAACACTCTTTCATTTCAAACCTGACCAAAGTCACTAAAGAAGAAAAAAAGGAGGAAAAGTTAAAAAAATGAAGTACTTCAACCCCCAAATGCTATGTTCAAGTCAGATTAGAGATTTGAAATATATATATATATATGTATAATTTTGTTACAATCCAATCTTGTTTCTTCAGTTTTTCAGTTTGGCAAATGAACCACAGAATCCATTTTTATTCTCCAGCTCTATTTATTACATTGCTGTCTCAACTTGCATGTTCCATATTCGCCAAGTAGATGATTTTGACCCAGAGCTGATGCATAATGGGCCTGGGTGTGTAATCATCTCTTAACTCCAGCGTGTTCCAGGTCTTATTTTTAATAACAAAACAAAGGAGTTTTACAAGGGATGTTTGCATTTTCAGCAGTCCCATTGTCAGAGTTACTGGGCTGCATCATAAGTCAGCAGACCCTGTCCAAAACTGAAAGATAAGCATGCATGAGTTGGAAAGTATTGGTAAAAATCAACAGTTTGCCTCTTAAAAGCAAGTGAGTCAGTTGCCAAGATATTTGGCAACACTTAGGTATAACGGATTTTGAAGGTTTTCAGAACTCATTTTTTTGCAATTCATTACCATGCCACGGAAACTAGTGCAAAGAATTAGGAGCTGTATCAGCAGATTCCCATTGCTTCCCATCATAGCTAAAAGTGGAATAAAATAAGTGCCAGAGCAGATATCGATTACCTGTCAGCTCACTGGCACATCCATCTATATGGCTCACACCCCAGTGGCAGCAGCACCTGGACAAAGCCAGGAGCTCCACAACATAGTTTCTCAACCTGTGGTACGCGTACCCTTGGGGGTACACGAGACACAGGCAGGGGGTATGTGGGTACCCCAACACTCTCTATCTCTTGCCCTCTTTTCCTCTCTCTCTCACCCCTTCCTCCTCTCAAAACTATGGCCAAAAATTTGGTGCACCACGCATTGTGCAGTACTTTAAACTCCCCATTAATAATTTGGGGTTCAGCCTTCCTAGCTTTGGCCAACATCACCTCTAGCCCAGGTTGTGCACCCCTGGTGTAAAAGGTGGCAACCCAACCCACACCAGCTCAGATATCTGTCATATCATGGCCTTACAGACACAGCCCTTCTTCCAACATACGGCACACATTAGTCTGTAAATATAAAATCCCCTGGAAAATTGAGTGTTGGGGTACTTCTGAAAATTTTAATAATTTAGGGGCTACTTGCTACTGAAAAGGTTGAGAAACACTGCTCCACAAGACTCAAAGTGAAGGAGCCATATTAAATGATGAAGTGCTGAAACCAGAATCATGCCTGTGTGCAGGCTAGAGATCCTCCCTGCAGAGAAAGTCAGCGAGCAATAAAAGAAGCACTTGCAATGAGACGCTGTGGTGGCTGAAATGATGGGCTGTCTTGTCTTTGGACCCAGCTTTTTTTAGCTATGGGGGAAGGAAGGCAAGACACAAAGAACAGCAAGGAGCTAATAGTTTTTTAAAGCCATGCCACAAATGTACTGTGTGAATGGGTAAACCCTGCAAGCACTGGCAACTGGAACCTGAGTGCCACAGAATTTGGGCGCACATTTGGAGCACTTGTGTACTCGAAACACCAAACAATCCCTTCGGTAAGAAATCAAGCAAAATTTTTATTGAGAGTGAGAAATACTGGCAATACCTTTAGAGGGACCAGCAACTTCTTTGGTTGTAAAGCCTGCCAGCTTTTGCTTCACTTCTCAAATCAACACAGATTCAGTATCACTCATTGACCAGTCAAGGCTGTAACAGATGTACTCAGCTCCCAGAACAAATATTACATCTCTAACATTTGTCTGACTAAACACTTTTATTCCTTCAATATCCTGCAAAGGGAAAAACAACTTCTGTGGATCATTCTGATTTGGCTCACATTACAGGGTGGCTTCGTTACAGTCATACTCATCTTCAAGGCTCATTTTAGTCTTGTGCGTTACGTTATTGAAATTCGTTGCCTGCTTCACATTATATATTTTCTAGGAATTACTGTATCGATTCTTGGAAAATGAATAACAAAATCAGATACAAGCAACAACAATCCCAATGGCTCTATAGAAGGAAGAAAACAAGCTTCATTAATGACTCATAAAACCATTCAAAATGAGAATATAAGCAAGTTTGGTGAGTTAATACTGTGGGAAAGCTACCTCACTGATGAACAGAATTTACTAGAGAATAGGTCCAGAGCTGGCTAAGATTTGTCTGTACAAAATGACTGTAGTTTAATTAAACCAGCTTTGTTAAATTGGGACAACTTATTTTGGTTTAAAAATGTATTTCAGCTAACACCGCTTCCTAATCAATTGAATCCTTAATTAAATAAGTCAGGTCTAAACCAAACTATGAATTTCTTCACTCAATCTGCCTCACTCTGCTTCTCATCAGACCTAAAGTTATACCAAAGCAGTTCTGCCAGTGCATGTGCCCTTCAGCTGTAAGCCGTCTGGGAAAAGGATCAAATCTGCCTTCTGCATGTTGCAGAGCCTAACATAGCAAGAGGAAGAGCCCAGTCATCATAATGAAAGTATTAAATACAAATAACAATTGGGTTGCAGCAATAATGCCTGGTGACAGCCAGGACTAACTGGTTTTCTTGGGTTTAATTAGCAATTAATAAACTTTGAAAATGAAATGCTGAACAATACAAGAATTGTCATTGACTTCAATGAGCCAGGGAGTACCCCTGAGACTCAGGTTCCTAAGTATCACACATGGAAAGGCATTTTACACATTCATTGCTACTGCCCTGAGTGTCCCAGGCTTGGAAACGTTGTGTGTGGGGAATACTGACTGCTATATGGGGGTCCTCAGAGGTAAAGCGCTAATCAAAACACGTTAATATATTGTTATGTTGATTGGTGCTAATAGCGGCCAGCAGGGTATCCAAAGAGCATCTTTAAAGCCAAGGCTGTGCCAAATTCAAAATGCAAGGATCAAACAAGTCCCTTTATACACATAACCAGCAGCATGGTGGATCTATTCAAGATAGCAGGCCACATGGCAGGTCAAAGCTGTGTAGACTGAGGATTTTTCCTGGTTGCCAGTGGAGGCCCAAAGCAGGACAGTCAGGTCATTGTTGACATGGGGCTTATCAGAGAGGCAGACCTGGAGATTCCTGAGCAAGAAAGCTCCCTGCTGCGGCATGTTTCTACTGTATTATGTTTCATTGTGTTTCCTAACAGAAACAAGCAAACGCCTAAGTAGCAACAGTCAATTTTACCTGTCCTGGGGGTTCAAAGTCCCCAGCTCCTTCTGCCACAGCATAGTGTGTCCCCACTCAGTTGTTGCTGCAGCTTCTATAGCAGTGGTACAGTATCCCTGCATCCAGCTGTTGCTGTTGCAGTCCGGACTTCTATGCAGGGGCAGTGGGGTGCCCCCTCTAAGCCCGTGCCTGGGGCTGGTTCCCTGCTCACCCACCCCTAATTACACTGTTAGAAACAATCCTGCAAGGCCCCTGTATTGTCCTAATCCTTATGGCCAAAAGATGCGGCAGGCATAGAAAAGAAGGGCTGGAAGGGACCTCAGGAGGTCATCTAGTCCAGCTCCCTCTATAATGCAAGGTCACTTCTGTCTAAGCTATCCTAGTCAAGTGTACCTTTCTGAACTGGAGTCATTGCCTTCACCCCTTCCCTCATGATGCCTCCTATGGCTAAAAGAGCTTCCAGGGGATTTTCTAATCATGCACCTTTTCCATTAACTCTGTCTACATGGGCATTGATTCCTCCATTTACAACCTGCTGCCCTGTGAACTAATTACCCTTGGAGCAAGGACATTTACAAGTGGCTACAGACACATCCAGCACTGTGTAAATGAATGGACTCCCAGGGATCCTTCCACATACTGTGTAGCCCCATGGAGATTTACACCTTAGCCCGATGTGGGAGAAATGAATACCGTAGTAGTTACAGGTAGGAATTAATCTGACTTGCTAACACATGCAATGCCCTCCTCCGACTGGAGAGGGAGAGGAATTCAGATTTTTCTGGTGAATTGCTTTTTGCCCATCCTTCTGCCAGCTGACTCACACATAGCACTAGTGGTGGTGTAATATATAGATAGACTCGAGATGGAGTCTGGAGTGGATTTAACTACTGATGACACCCCCTAACAGAGGAAATCTAATTACTAAGACTGACTAATTGTGAATGAAGGAAGCATCACTCTTCCTGAATGAGAAGTCAACAACATTAACATAACTAGCAAAGTAGACTCAAACTAAATATTTCATTTAATCAGTTTTTCTCCTGGTAATTTCCAGTATCACTTTTTTTCTAAAAATGGACTTGATTTCAAATCTCAAGTGATCTGCTGATCTTGGCACTGTTTGTACACAAAACCGCAAATGAATGCAGAAGAAGTCATTATTTTGCAAGGGCATCTAACTGGCCTTTTATCTGGTTGTGAGGTCAGATACCAGCTTTCTGAATGGGGCACCTGCCAGTGAAAGCAATTACCAAAAAGAGGAAAGGGAGACAATGTGATTTACCTTCATCTAATGAGATGATCTCTCTCTGTGCTATCAAAGATGTGTCGAAAATGCAAAAAAGGAGAATTTTTTCTGAGCTGCAGCACAGAAGAACTAACAGTGAAAAAACATCATCCTGTCTAAAAAACAGCCTGTTTTGTACATGTTCATCTCCTGGTGTTTGAGATTCTGAAGTGTTAAGACAAGTGAAATGAGAGATAATACAGTGGTTTTTTGCTTGCAACTGAGGTTGAGTTCTGCCAGGTTATGAATAAAGATAGACTGATTTACATATTTATTAGATAGATTTTATTTTTTTTTATAAGGATGCAGCCATTGCAGGTCCCTCCGAGACTACGGTCAAAGTGCCAGGAATGGTCATGGTAAGGAAAATACTGTTACAAATTCATACTTGATGCTGTTCCCAGCCACAGAAGTGCACTGATTTAGAAAAAGGCAGTGCCGAGGGACCTGGTGCGAATGCGAGTGGAGGGGATTTGAAAGAATTTTGTGGATGTGTTTCTTGTTAATTGGTAAAACATTGATTGATGGCCCTACGTTCTCATCACTGGAACAATGTGACCTAGATTAGCTCACCAAATGGAAATTTAGATTATACTGTTCTCACACCTGCCAGAGACTTAGATGGCCCTGACAAAAATGCCTGTTGATTCTGAGGAAATAAAGTGTTTAGTAGTCATGAGCCAGGAGAAAAGAGTAAGTTGCCTTTATGGCACAGAAACAAATGTGCACCTGCTTAAAGGCTTGTCTTATACCCAACCAGCTGAGAACAATAAGCCCACCTGAACTGCAGGCTCAGTCCTAACAGCTGCTGCGTGTCTGTCCTTCAATGGGAGTTTCCTGACATTCAAAGATCAATTTCCCCCCCACTGTCCCCAGTACTTAGGTTCAGAAAGCCACCTAATAGGCTTTGCTAAAAGTATATGGTGGGTGCCCTGGCATTTCTGAAAATACCACTAAGTACCTTGGGGCATTTTTAGCTGCCTAAGTATCTTTAAAAATATATATATATAGTGCTCCATAGGATTAGACCCCGTGGGCTCGTCTACATGCGCTATGAACACATAGTAATAAACTCCTGCATGTATTGTGCTAAAGTTTATTGCTCCTGGATACCGTGTTTACATGTGTGTTTTCATGTGTTTACAGGTACAGTTGGTGCACACTCAGCACATTGAACTAGGTTGGTGCAGTTGGTGTACATTCAGCACGTTAAACTGGGTTGGTGCAGGTGGTGCACACTCACCTTGGTGTCTGCTCTGAAGTCAGCTAGCAGGGGGCTAGTGGGGTCAGCCTTCCAGCCCGGGGCTGCTCAGTGTGCTGGAGAGAGAACTGGCTGGGGCACAAGGGTGCTCCAGTGTGGGGCTAGCCCCAGCCCGCCGCATCAGCATCTATACGTGCGGTGCTGGAAAGTAAAAAACTCTGCAGCAGGATAGTACTTGTATTTACAAGTACTATCCTGCTGTGGAGTTGATGAGTTTCCTGCCGCATGTGTAGATGTGAGATGTTTACTGCGGAGCTAATTAGTCAGCTCGGCAGTAAATGTCTCATTTAGGCGCACCCAATGTGACTTAAGCCATGTGGAATGATTGATACGTGTTGTTATTTCCTTCCCATGTTCAGGCTTCCTGACATAACTACAGCATAGAAATGAAATGAGAAATATGCCAGTCATTTGATGGGGCGGGGGGAGAAAACTATTACTCTGAGCAGGAAAGAATAAATAAGCAAGACACCAAACCAAAATGCAGATCACTGTGGGGCTTACATATTGTTATCAAATACTGATGCTGGCACTTGACGGCTGTAATGTCAGATCATCAATGTAATTAGCAAGACTCAGCCGTCACAAAATTAAAATTATTTGTTACACTTTAAAATACTAATACTTGACAGCTGGTTTGACAGGTTACAAGGCATCATGCAAACCCCCTCATAAATGAAGAAATTTTGTTCATCCATCAGCGGGTGTGCGTTCTCTCACTCAGATGCTGGAGGTCCCCAAACACACAGGCATGTCTGATACCCATGCAGAACGTGGGTGACAGTTAGTGGTAGATCATCATGAAAGACGGAGGGCTTGGCCACCTGGCACACTGCCAAGTTGGTTCCTTTCCAGATAGAAGCAGAATTTGGGAAATTATATTTCCAAGACCTGCTACCACTAGAAACTGCCACTTTCCCCAGGAGAAAAGTACTGAGAGCCCAGAACCAACCCTAGCTCACCACACTTACCTTGGTGTCCGCTCTGAAGTCAAGCAGGCTGCTCATGGGAGCAAATGGAAGAAGATGCTTCTAAAATCCAACCGAGGTGCCCTGGGATTAAACCACTGAATAC